>NW_007022156.1:0-28228 GCF_000164805.1 Carlito syrichta
TAACTGTACCCCACAAAACCATAATAAAAAATACTGATTAATGAAAAAAAAAAACAACAAAAAACAAAAATTAAAATTGTGCTTTCTGGTTAAAAAAAAAAAAAAAAATTATAATGAGCCCTTGTTTTCGACTGTAGGAATGTAAATTATTGTTAATTAGAACATCTTTCAAGAAATAAAAGTATTTAATTACAAGATTACTATAACATTTCATTGATACTCAAAAAATGTTTCTAGCAAACAACTGCAGACAGATTTTTAACTTCTTAAAACCAAAGAAGTATTTGTCACAAAAATAAGGTCTTATTATAACTGCAATCTACTTCTAATCCACCCACTTCCTCCCACCAAGCAGTTGTTTTATACAGTAACATCTGATATATTTTATTAACCAAATAAAAGAGTATCTAAGGCAACAAAAATACTTTAATTTTATGCCTTCCTCTTCATTTACTCAATCAGTTACAGAGGTGTTTATGGACTTTGAGATTATTAACCTCAACAGAACAGCACTGGAATCTATTTCAGGACCTTGACAGATACGTTAAAAAATATCTATATCAGGTACTAAATCTGTGCCCAACCTGTGTGTGAAACCAACCATATCATCACTGTCTGATTTTCTTTATTTTATTTCCTAGGCCATTCAAGCAAAATAAACTCAAATGTAGAATATACTGGCAGTTGATAAGCTGAAGTAGAATGACTTCTTGTGGACTGTTGTTGCATGTAAGTTGAATCACATTTTGGGGACTAGTTTTACTACCAGGAAGTGAGCTGGTCTGAGTTGTAACTATTCCATCTCTCGCCCATGGCCCAGCAGTCATCTGATGATGTGATCTCTTATAGACACAGAGCTGCAGCCTGTGTGTATAAATGCATCTTAAAGGCAAGGACAGGACACATGCATCCAAAATCCTTCTATCTATTGTGTACTGGGGCAGCACAGGTATAGAATTAATCTAGTTAGACAGGAACACTGTCCCTCAGGATCCCAGAGTCTTCTGGGAAACTCCCCAAGACAACTATTATCAAAATCCATTTAGGAATATTTAGGTCAACATAATTTCTGTTGACTTCCTGAAACTCCCTAATAATAATCACTAATGACATTGTAGTTTAGCATGATTTCCAATACAAAAACAACAGTCTCATCCTAAAACCATGATAGTGCTGTCCATGCAATGTCTCCTGAGTTTAAGTGCACTACTAGGGTGGGAATACCAAATGATACTAATAAAGAATGCTTTTAATCTATGTAATAATTCTACTCCACAATTATATACCCAAAAGGGAAAATTACCAGCCAGGATCTGCTGATCAAAGCCAGGTCTCTAAGTAGTTGGAATGATATAGCTAACTGGTATGTTATGTCATCAAAGGCCCTAGAAAGGCCTTCAACCAAAAACAAAACTACAAACAAACAAAAATCAGTTTGCTTATCTGGTGTCTTAAATTATATATTTAGAGAACTGCTCTTTTGGCCCTGACTATGCTACAATACAAATATTCCTGAGTGGTATAAAAGTGTGTACTTGCATCCTCTACAGAAAAGTGTCAGTGTCTTCCATGAAGTAGATGCTTAATGAAGGAAAAAGGATATATTACAGGTATCAAAAATAGGAGCAGAAAATCTGGCAAGAGATGACCAGGAGAGACAAAAGCCACTTGAGAAGTTCTGGAGAGGGGGAGGGAAGAATAGAACTCCCAAGAAGGTCAGTTCCCATGGTGTGGAGGACATGGGCGCCCAGGTGACCAATATCACAGCACAAACATAGGAGGTATCACACTGGGACTATTTCTCACCAACAACAACAACAAAAAGAATGAGACACTACTACAAGCAACAACATAGATGAAACTCAAGTCATCAGGATGATGGGAAGAAGGCAGACATAACACTGGAGACATAGATGACCCACTTACATGAAATTCTACAGTAGGAAGAACTGATCGGTAATGACTGATTAGAACATGCCTGCTGGGTGATGCAGTGGGGAGGATTGACTGGGAGGGCAAGAGGGGCTTTCTGAGGAATACTTTCCTCAAAACTCATCAAACCATAGACTTAAAAGCTATATGCTATCACATGTAAATTATAATTAAGCTATTTTTAAAGATATTAGAAAAAGAATATCACTTCATTTTTAAATTGCCAAGAGTAGTTTGGCGTCTTAAGAGATATCCTCTAAAGCCATGCTGCTAGTGATTAGCAGGAGACCTTGGGGGAAGCCTGATTTCTGAATCCTAAGATGCAAAAATGATATTATCTTTTTCATATGATTAAATTAATTGTGGAATTTTAAACTAATAACAAATTCTAATTACTAGCAATTGTTTAACTCATTTGCTTTTCTCAGTAGAGGAGACTCAAATACAATGTCATCCCTCCTGGGAATATCCACATCTTAACACAGTGCAGAGTCCAGTTCCAAGGCAGGAGATCTCACTGCATTATACCACATCATGACAAGGAATCAAGTCAGACTCAGAGACACAATGCTCTGATGAGCCCATCACTGCAGATAGGGACTAACACCGAGGACACAGGAAGCCACCAAGTGACGCAGGAAGGGAGCAGACAACACAGTACAACTGATTGAGGTACACAAACGTTACTTAGCTGTCTGTTGTGGGCTAGGTGTCCAAATAAGAGATGCCTAAGACAGCTCCACCTGGAGGCCCCAGGAGGGTGAGCACATCGCTCACCAAGGGAGGGGATGTTGGGCTAGAATCCAGATGAGTGGGATGGGGGAGGGGTCCCTTGGGGAGCACTACTTGAATCTGATATGGGGGAGCAGTGGGAGGACACCTCAAGTCCTGGAGCAAGGACCAGCATGGAAATCAGTGGGGTGACTTGTGCCAGGTGGGTGGCCGGGGCTCTGGAAGTGGTCAGCATGGAGCACCAAAAGCAATGAGTTGGAGAGAGATGAGATGGGATCTATGTTTACAACAGTGTCTCACCAACTTGGAAAGCCCCAGGACAGGCGATGGTCCAACAATGCCTCGGTTGGGGTGGGAGAGGCAGTGCTGGAGAGGAGGAGGTCAACCGAGGAGGAACCCACAGCCTCAGTGAGGCATCTGCGTGCTCAAGTAAAGGAACGCATCAGGGGCAACTCCAGGGGTTCTAGCAAGGATGACCAGGGGACAGAAATGCCATCAGTAGAGGTGCCCAATAAGGCAGGAAAAGCAGAATTGGATGAGAGCATAAATGCCATCACCAAAGCTCTGGAACAAGCCCAGTCTAGTGAGGGCTGGGAAAGAGGCCAAGAACCAACCGGCAAGCTGGCAGGGCTGATGCAGGCAGGAAGAGCCTCAGACACAGAGGTCAGAGTCCTGGGGATGACACGGTCATGGGGCAAAAGGCAGAGGCAGGAGATGTGGGACGGGCAGGGCTGTGGAGGCAGGAGGCAGAGGCAGGAGCCACGGGAAGGGCAGGACCTTGGGGCAGGAGGTTAGGAGTCATGAGAAGCACACAGCTACGGGGCAGGGGGCAGGGGCAGGAGCAACGGGCACAGTTATGGGGCAGGAGCTTCAAGAAGGGCAGGGCAGTGGGGCAAGAGGCAGGAGCAGGAGCTGCCCAGGAGAGAAGGGGCCCTATGAGGAGGGTGGAGGTGGAGGTCAGACACCACCTGGGCGACCCAGACCAAAGCTCAACACAGACCGGTTTAGGAGCACTTCCTTCAAGATCTGCCGTTGCCAAGGAAATTTTAAATTAAAAAGAAGAAATCACATTTCTTGTCCTTCATGTGAAATGAATAGCTAAGGAAACCAAGTTAGGCAGGTAATGAAAGAATTTAAGGCTGGGCGTTATCTGAAGCTTTGGAGAAAAGAATGAAGAATTACACTTTGCCAGGAGCCTTGTACAGCTTCAGTCTGTAGATACTGGGATTTCCAGATTCCACAGTGACCCAAAAGCTAAAATCTATATGCTTTTTGAAATGCATATTTATAAAATTCTATTTCACATTTGAAAGTGATTTGGGACCTATTTCTTGGTCTGAATACTAAAGGGTACTAAGTAGATAAGAGTATTTAGGGGGAGAAAATACATTCCACATAAAAGCCATGGGATTAAGTACCAGTATATGAGACTGAAAACCACAGGGAAAAACGCAGTTCACATCCGGGTCTACATGGACAGTGATAGAGCCCTTTAGACGGTCTCCCTTCCCCACAAGTGCACAGGTGGAATAACACCATGATTCTAGAAGCTCTGATGAGAACCAGAGTTTTTTGGGGTATTTTTTTTTGAGTTGAAGTCTCACTCTGTCACCCAGCCTGGAGTGTAGTGGCACGCTCCCAGTCACCGCAGCCTCGACCTGCTGGGCTCCAGCAATCCTTCTGCCTCAGCCTTCCAAGAAGCCAGAACTACAGATGTGCGCTACCACGCCCAGTTAATTTTTTATTTATTGTAGAGACGAGGTCTCGCCAAGTTGCCCGAGTGGGTCTCGAACCCGCAAGCTCAGGCAATCTACTTACCTCGGCCTCCCAAAGTGCTGGGATTACAGGCTGAGCCACCGAGCCCGGAAGAACCAGAGTTGTTTTGACATCTATCACTGAGGCCACAGAAAAGCACTAATTCCCTTAATACATAGAGAGTGTATTTTTGACTATATACATAAAACATAGAAGCCTGGGTGAATTAGAAATTAACAGCTACAAATTTAAGAGGATACTGTTTATTACTTCATTATCTCATTTGGGGAGAAAATTGGGAAGAAGCCAGCCTACAGGAAGCACCTTGAAGTGCCACTTGAATAGCAAGGGCATCCACAAAGGGAGATGGCACCTGTCATCTGGACTAATCACAACCTCCTAACAGAAAAGCCGAGGTCGGAATTCAAGGGGAAGAGACAAGATTCCCAAGAGCTACAGTACGACCAGGAAACTAAACATCTTGACAAATAAGCAGTCTGTCCTGTTTTGTTTGTTGGCTCAGTTTCCAGGGCAACCACAGAAGCCAAGAGTCCAATAAGAGATGCTAGAAAATGGATAAGGGGGAGGCCCTCGGGGCGCCTGGCAGGACTACAGCAGGTTTGCCCCTTCCTGGTGTGGTCACTGGCAATCTGAACATCCCATCCGGAAGGTGCCGTGGCCACGGAGATGATGCCATTCTCCCACACGAATCCTGCAGGTGGGCAAGCCAGACCCAGGGGTGACTCCTCATCGGGCTTACTCAGACCTGCAGGAGCCCAGCAGGAACTGAGGGACGAGACTTCCAGCCCTAGTTAGGCTTATGAGTGTGACCGGCGCTGCGCAGGCCTCCTGACCTGCGGAGGCCCTTCCCAGGGCACTGGGCACTCTGAACTATGTCACCATCACAAGCCAACCTCCAGTGACATTACCAAGTAGGCAGAAGGGCAGAGAGAATTCTGGAACAAGAGAAAGTGTCCAAAATAAATACAGAAAAGGAAAAAAGTTGGTTTCACAAAGCAGAAACAAATTCAGAATTTGAACCTGATTTCACCAGATTTTTACTACATGATTTACTTCTCCCTTGTGGACTGCTAGAGTAAATTATATCTTGTTATTAAATATCTAACACAGTATTTGACAAGTACTGGGCACCCTGTAAATACACTATTAGTCTCATTTTCTCCTCAGTCCTTCCCTCACATCAAGTCATCGAAATGTCCACCACCCCTATGTCCTCAGAATAGAACCCCCTTCTATATTACTTGGCAACTAGGAGAAAGTTTGTTTTAGCTGTAATTTTTTTCCTTTAAGTAAGAATTTATAATTATGCAGCATTTAAGATAGATAACAATGGGAAACGATATAAACTGAGGTGCTAAAATATCTAACATGACATTCAATTCACATTGCTATTAGCATAAAAGAAATACCCCATGGCCGGGAGCAGGGGCTCATCTTTTTAACCTCAGCACTTTGGAAGGCCCAGGTATGAGAATTGTTTGAGGCCAGGAGTCTGAGACTAGTGTGGGCAATGTAGTGAGACCCTGTCTATACGAAAATTTCAAAAATAAATCACCCTAGAAGCCATGAAGTTTGAGAGGCTGACACATCACTTCTTGTTCCTGCTGTGATAAATACTGTAAACTCTTTGGAATACAAGAGCTTCCAGAAACCTCTTCCCAACCAATCACACTTTCTCCTAATAAGCATCTTCCTTGGGATGTATTTTATTTCACCGAGAGCATTGATAAGGAGGAAAGTACACAAAGAGGGCTTTATCAAAATGCTGACACACTTAGGGCTGGTGGCCCATGACCCATCGAGTGAACTGAGTAACTCCCATCTATGTAGTCCTTGTTGGTGATGCACACGTGTCCCTCATTCACAGGCAAGGGGAAACACTGGAATCAATGGGCCAAAGAGAAGTGGATTCTTAAAATAATATCCTAATGATAGACTTCCAATATGCTTTGGAAATTAGCAAAGGCAAAATATTCTGCCATTACAGGATGCTCTGTTCTCAGATATAGACTGGATTTACTGGAGTTTCATTTTATAAATCATTATAAAAAATCCTACATTAATTTAATCAGTCTTCTCTCCTTTAAGACAGTTATTTCTTTTTGTAAATTTTATCTGCATTAGTCATATTGACTTGCTAAACAACTGGTGAAAGAACAGGGAATTAACACTTTAGACTACCTGTGTGGTAACTGCATGTACTGTTTTATTTAGTCTTGACAACACTAGGAGGCAGTTGTTATAGCTCCCGTCTTACAACTATGGAAACTGCAGTCCTGAGAAATTAGGCAACTTGTCCACACAGCATTAGGTCCAATTCTGAAGCTCATTTATCTAATACGTCAACAATGAACAGTCTACACATGATGACTTACTGAAGGGCACACATCTATGCAGTGTGGGGCGTAGGTCAAGCCAAGCCCTCTGACCTTGTGTACGGACCCATGTCCGGGGATCTCTCTTCCTGTGAGATTCAACTGTGATCTGCACAAAGTCATGCTAGGCCACAGATCCCTGCAGCACTAGAGGAGCTTATGTGATCGCTATCAAGACCCAAGTATGTAGAAACATTACACAAACTAGAAAGAAGCTCTTTACAAATATTTGCTTTTGCTTTCCTCTTAAGATTTATTTGGAAGTATGTTTGAGACATTTAGCATCTGCTCTGATTAAGCTTAACATTTAGATAAACACACACAGGAAGCAATTATTTTGAGATGTGGCCTAGGAACTTGGCCGTCTTTCCTATTAAGATGATCAATGGTAACAAGATAGACAGCAGAATTCAGGCCAGCCCCACTTTGTGACAAGTGAAAATCCACTTTCATTTCCATCCTTACCAATCACTGACAAGATGCTCAGTACCCAAACACTAATTATCAAAAACAGAAAACCAGATGCGATAATGGTAGCTTTATGTCTAAACACATTTCGTCCAGTCATGTCTGTCCTTCCCAAGTGAGGTTGGCATATGGACTGAAACACTGCATGCGTGTGCACTTGTTCCTGGAGGGTGACAGACTGACAAGAGCTGTCCTCACTGCTGTCCTGGGTCTTTCCTAGCAATCTTTGTAGGCAAGATGCCAGGCCAGGTGCAGTGGCTTGGCCTGAGGCCATGAGTAGGGCCAAGTTGATTGACCCCAGGGCCAAGAGGACTTAAGCCTGACCTCTTAGAAATAAGACCCTCTGATAACAACCCACCCCTAGATTAGGAATAAGTGCTTTGAGATCTTGCTGTTGAAGGATTGAAAGCATTTACTAGATACTGAAACTTTTTTGTTGACTGGGTAAAAATGAAAGGTGCACAATGGAACATCATGGAGACAGGAAATGTTAGCATCAAGAAGACTTCAGCCATTCCCTCCAACCACCTGACTTTACTTATAAGGACAGAGGCCTACAAAGTTGGGATTTGCCCGAGGTCAGGTGGTGGCAAAACTGAGTTAGAATCCAGGACTTTAAGTCTCAACTCAAGGTTCTTTCCACTGTGATTTTTAAAATACATACATTTGGGAATTCCAACAAATAATTTCCTCCCAAAAGCAGGAATAGACACACGAAAGCTATGTTTTAGACATCAAGTGAAACAATTGCCCCATGCACCAAAGGGCCATTGCTTTGACTTTCATACATCTGGCCCATTCTTCTGCAGGAATTCTGGAACAGCAAGACACCAAAAGAGAAAATGACCTCATGTGCCAGAACCATACTGGGCATTATGGATGCTATGTCTTTGAATTTTCAGTCACCAACTGAGCAGGTAAGGGAACTGAGTCTCAGGAAAATTAAGTTGATCTATCCAGGTATGAGGAAGGTAGAACTGAATGCAAGAACATCTCTAATACATGCACTTTCTGACCAACACACTAATTCTAAGGGAAAATTTATTTATTTGTTTGTTTGTCTTTTGAGTCAGGGTCTCACATTGTCATCCGGACTGGGCTGCAGTGATGGGCTCATGGCTTACCCAAACCTCAACCTTCTGGGTCCAGGTGATCCTCCCACCTCAGTCTCCCAAGTGTCTGGGATTATAGGTACACGCCACCATGCCGGGCTATTTTTAAAAAAAAAAAATTTTTTTTTTGTAGAGATTAGGTCTCATTATGTGGTCTAAGCTGGGTTTGAACTCCGGCTCAAGCAATCCTCCCGCCTCGGCCTCCCAAAATGCTGGGATTACAGACATGAGCCATCATGCCTGGATTCTAAGGGTATATTTGAAGGTCCATCAGTGTCTGATTTTTAAAGCAAACAACATCTAAATGTGAATCTTGTGCTGTATGTACTCAGACTAATTAGACGAACACACAAGTCCACTATGCACTGACCCTTGCTCATATTAAAAATCAACAGTAATGGCCGGGCTCGGTGGCTTAGCCTGTAACCCCAGCACTTTGGGAGGCCAAGGTGAGTGGATTGCCTGAGCCCGTGGGTTTGAGAACCGCCTGAGAAACTTGGCAAGACCTCATCTCCACAATAAATCAAAAACTAGCCAGGCATGGTAGCACACGCCTGTAGTTCCAGGCTTGGAAGGCTGAGGCAGAAGGATCGCTGGAGCCCAGCAGGTCAAGGCTGCGGTGTCCAGGAGCATGCCCCTGCACTCCAGTCTGGGTGACGGAGTGAGATTCCAACTCAAAAGAAAAAAAAAAATTACCAGTAGCTCTTGTTTCCCAGAGAGCTTCCTCTCTAAAAGGGAGAGCATAGATAGAAATGTAAAAGTAAAGCAAATCTATTCATTTGCAAATCTTTCTTAAGGAGTTACTCTGTGTAAAAAACCATGAAGGAATCAGAGATGTTAAACAACAACAACAACAACAAAAATCCCTTTAAAAGTCCTACAGTGCATTAGGGCAGATAAAAAAACGAAGACAGATACAAAAATGCCAGGCAGCTGCACATGCACACAGAGTCAACTGTGCACTAACAGGCTGACACAGGAGGAAGTCGTGGTTGCTCCAGAGGCCCTGCATGACCGAGTCTTATTTATTAGGTCATCAACACTCACAAAGGTCTTGAAATCAGAAGTACTCAAATCTGCAAATATCCCTGTGGCATTTATTTTTCTTGAGAGAATTTTATTTTATAGCAAAAGAATTCTTATCTTCGCAAACCTCCTCACCTTCACTTCCATCAGTAGTAGAGTTGGTTTTCTTTATAAGGTTATATATTTCCCCACACAAAGAAACAATTTCTATCACTCCATGAAAATTCCTTATAAATTCTTTCCTGAAAAAAAGCTCTTTGTGGGTCTGGGCATATAGTAATCATTCAAACCCTTGACTGACTGCTAAACAGTTCCACTTAGCAGAGGTAAAAGAACTAGATAACAGCAAAGAGGCCATAAAAGTATCAATAATAGCTCTCGAGTCCAGTTGGAAATGAAAAAATACTTACAGTAAAAACTGCAACACGT
The DNA here is from genome assembly GCF_000164805.1 of Carlito syrichta. Taxonomy (NCBI): domain Eukaryota; kingdom Metazoa; phylum Chordata; class Mammalia; order Primates; family Tarsiidae; genus Carlito; species Carlito syrichta. The sequence goes on from NW_007022156.1 coordinate 9,851, forward strand.
ATTGAGTGCCTACTGCATGCCAAGCATGGTTCGAAGGGGTTCCCTTGCATTAAGCCATTGACAGAATTTGTAAAATCGCCCTGTGAGTTGGGTACTGCTATTTTCCCCCACTCTAGATGAGGAATCTGAGACACAGAGAGTTAAGTAACCTGTCTTCACATACTCCATTAAAAGGCATCAGAGTCAAATCCCTCAGGACCCCTCCCCACCTTGCACAGAAGGAAAGTAGTCAGACAGGAGCGAAGCAAGCCTGGACAAGGATGAGTCAACTCCCACGGTACAAAAGCACAGGGCTGTGACCTCTGAAGCTGGGGACACAGGACATTTGTCTAAGCACAACAAGAAGTCAGGAAGAAGTGCAGGGGTCAAAACTGGCTAGACTTCTACTCAATATGAAAGCTCAAACTCCTTGTGAAAAGATGATCCACATACTGGGAAACAATATTTTCAAATCATATCGCGGAGAACAGATTAGTACTCATAATATAAAGAAATTCTACAACTCAACAACACAAAAACAAACAAACAGACTCAAAAATGGGCAAAGGATTGGAATCAATGTTTCTCTAGAGAATATGCACAAATGAGCACTAAGCCTGTGAAAGGTGCTCTAAGTCACTAGTCATTAGAAATATGCAAATCAAAACCACAATGAGACACCAACACACAGCCACTAGGATGGCTACCACCAACAAACAGAAAATAACAAGTGCTGGGAGGCTGTGGAGAAGTTGGAATCCTCATGCACCGCCGGCAAAATGTCAAATGCTGCAGCCGCTGTGGAAAAGTTTGTTGCTCAAAAGGTCAAACACAGAATTACCACATGACCCGGCAACTCCACTCCTAGATATGTAGCCAATGAAACTGAAAGCAGAGACTCAAGTGGATACTTGGGACACCAATGTTCCTGGTTGTATTATTCACAACAGACAAAATGCATAAACACAATATGGTATATAGACACAATTACAAACTATTCAGGCTTAGAAAGATGTTCTATGTTACAACCTGGACAACCACTGAAAACACTAAGTTTGATGAAATAAGCCTGACACACAAGAACAAGCACTGTGTGTTTTCAATTATATGAAATATCTGCAATACCTACATTCACAGAGGCAAACAGCAGCAGTCATAAAGGGAGGAGAGAGGGGGCATAGGGGACCTCTCTTCCTAGGTATAGATTTTCTGTTGATATGATGAAAACGTTCTGGAAATAGATGATAATGATGGATGGACAACATTACAAATATACTTAACACCACTGAACTGTACACTTAAATAGTTAAAATGGGAAGTTTTATGTTATGCACATTTTACCACAATCAAACAAAAGTCAACTCCTCCATCTAGACTTCCAGGCCTTCCAGGACAGCCCCTGACCCACCCCTGCAGCCCTGCTTCCACGCCCGTCTGTCCTTCTCTCCTTCACTCCAGATAACCCAAGAAAATCTGGAAACTTCTTAAAGAAGAAATTCATGACAATAGGCTCCATCAAAAAATTTAACAAAATTTAACAAAAAATGTACTGCTCTTGATTAATAACAAAGAACTAAATAAAGCAATTATATAAACTACACAAATTATACATTTCGATGTTATATGTCAGTCAAGACTTATAAGACCAAGCCCCTTTCCTTTCCTTAAGAAACAGTTTTCTGTCTAAATGTTGGAGTAACTTCACTAAATGTTCAGTGTATACTTGCAGATGGCATCTGGGGGCTCTGATCTGTGAAAGCACTCACAGTTGAAAGGATGCACTCAGTGGAAAGGATGGCTCTGCTGTGTGAGTGAGTGGTGCCCACAGGTCGATTACCAGAGATATGTGAGCAAGACCAGATTACTTGGATCAGCTTGATGTCTCAAAGGTGTGGGGGTCCCGGAAGGCCAGAATGAGATCTAATGTGGCCAACAAAAAACTGCTCCTTTCTGTCACAAATTAATTGTTGTGTCCGGGTTATATTATCTTCATCTTTCGCCTATCCGTCCCTCCTTCAGGACATCTCACGACCCTTGCGGGGCGGGACCCCCGCACAAAGGACAATAAAACATACCAAGAAAGGATCATGGAATTATAAAATAATTACCTCATGAGGCAAACAGTAGAATGTCTTTATATTCCTTACCTCACTCAGCATTTTATTCAATCATAGTGACAGTCACACATTCACGTGTATTCTGTAAAAACGCCTCATATACCATGTAGACTTTATATGGTGTAAATTTATACAAACGTAAATTTTTATTATAAACATTAATTTACAGGTACAAATGTTTTATTAGAGAACTAATAGACTTGCAACAACGTGTTTTATGAAAGTAAAATTAAAGTACTTGGTTTTTTAATAATTTTCATTAATTCTTAAACCTCTTGCAATTACTTCTTTTAAATTTGAATGCGATCAAGAAATTCTGCAAATGTATCTAATGAGAACATCTAACTCACAAAATAATCACAATATGTTAAAAAAAACTTTATTCAGAAACATTCAGAGTTTCATGTGCTCACTTTTCCAGATGTTCATTCAAATGGTGCACTTTTTCCAAGTACAAAATGCCTTCAGTTTCTTGGATATATTCCTTATAGAACATTCTATGGCACTACAAGAATAAAAATCACATTAGTGGAGGACTTACATAACTCATAGTGAGGCAAATATTTACCAAAATTATTATCCAAAACAATTAACGACATACATGTTGAGCATCCCTAATCTGAAAATCAAAAATCCAAACCTTTCACCATGCCAACATGATGTCACAAGTGAAAAATTCCACATCTGACCTTATGTAAGGGGTCCCAATCAAGATGCAACCAAAACTTTGTTTCATGGACAAAATGATTACAGCTATTGTATAAAACTGCCTTCAAGCTACATGTATAACAAGTAAATGAAACATAAATAAATCTTGTGGGTAGACTTGGATGCTATCCTCAAGATATTTCATTATATATGTACAAATATTCCAAAATCCCAAAACAAACAAACAAAAAACACCGAAATCCAAAACACTTCTAGTCCCAAGTATTTTGTATAAGGGATATTCACTAATGACATATCCATTCCCTTCAGGATTTATTTCCTGCTCGCAATGTTAAAACTGCAAACTTCACCCTAAATCAGCATAACATACTCTGTTCAAGACATCTCCAGCAGGGAGTAGCAGCATTAGGGCAGAGTCTGAATAACTAGGCTTTGATTCTTTCAATCCGACATTCCTAATGATAGATTACCTTAACTACGTATGTTAAGACAACAGAAAGACTACAAAAATTCAGTGATTACTGAACCATAATCAGTTTATCCAGCATTTCTTCTGTCCTAGTTCCCTTGACTTTTCCACTTAAATCTCATTTTTTTTCTTTAATTTTCTGCCTTTCAAGCACAACTTAACCGCCAAGCTCCTACGGTCAGGGTCCTTCTTTTCTGTCTCTTGCCTAGTAGTGACAATCTAAGCACCATGTTCAACACACAGTGTGATTTTTTTAACCCAGATTTGCTAGCTCTGTAGGAACCTGGGGCTTGAAAAGTCTATTTCAAGTTTGCCGTGGAAGAGTCTCTTTAAGGAATGGGTTGCCCAAAACAGCCAAGTCTTCGGAGTGCAGCTCCCAGCCTCACACTGGTCACTGCAATGGAAGCAGAAGCTTGAGTCCTTGGCTGAGGAACAGGCAGGCATTCCACCCTCAAAGGCATTCCACAGGAGGGCTGTCCTCATGCCCTGATCTCACTGATATAACAGCACATTCTCCTAAAATTTGTCAACTAAGTATTAGAGAATATCTGTTTAAAACATTAATAAATTGATTCTCATAGATGTTTTTTAAAAAATCACTAAATAAATGTCCCCTAATTCAAAATTTGGTAATACTGGGTAAATTCTACGTAATTGTGTTGCAATAATCATCATTTTGCATTTTGGGAAGGTCTGTCCTACTCACTGCTGACCCTTTGTAATCCAGATTCTGCAGCCATCAACACCCCAAGGCATGTCTCCCCAGGTCATAACCCAAAAGATCAGATTCCAGTGCTCTGCATGCTGAGCCCTTCCTGCTTCTGCCTTTTTGTGACTTCCTCCTGCCCCACTTCTTTGGCTATGCCTTCCACACCGATGATCCCAACTAGGTCTCGCCTGAACCCCCTGCAAGGGGCGAATGGGCCTGCTGCAGGTTCTCCCTTCAATTACCCCTCCCTCCTGGAAGCTCACTCTGTGGGACTATGATATCCCATGTATGGATGACACCATTGTTTTTCCAGTCACTGAGGCCAAAACCACCACAAGGCTGTCTCTTAACAGCTGCCAAGTCCCACAGGTTGTAGCCCACCATCATCCATCAGTCACTCCACTGCTCTACATCTCACCCCCAGCCCCTGCAGATCCTCTTCTCTGCACAGTTGCCACATGAAACACAGGAAACTATCAACTTCCTCTCGAAGGACGCAGCATTCCAGGTGGCAAACACTGTCCACCACCTAGGTAGCCATGTGGCAGTTGTTACTTCTCAAAATGTCCCAATCCTTCCTAAAAAAAGGCATCTAAGAGAAAGGACTTGCACCTGGGTTTGAAAATAATTGGTCCTTTTGGGTAGATTAGTGACAGCCACACTTCACACAGTTTCCATTAACCCGCATCCTTGCTGATGCCAAGAGGCAGATCTCATTTCAAAGTAGGATCACACTTTACCTGCTAATGAAAAATGATACCGTCATTACAGGCAGGTACAAAACCTGCCTGGACAGCAAAAACCAGCAGCACTTTTTCTCAAATTTCATGAGTTTATTACAATTCCATAACTCCTCTCCCAGTTAGAAGTCAGGTGTATGTGACTGAGAACAATGTCACTGTGTCACCTTGGTGACAGCACATTTTTAGAAAAAGGATAAAATCACAGACCATTACGTTTGCTCTCCATTAGGTACAAATGCTCCATTTCTTTCCTCATGTAGTGGATAGTCACTGGGATTCATGTCAGTCCTACCATCTATTTTCCCAACTATTTGGGTATCAGTATTTTTAGTGCCATAATTTCCATTTGCTTAATACTTTTATTATTTTGTCATTATAATCCTATTAGAAGAGATTTGAGTTGCCGTTACGATCCTTTGTGGAGTCATTGTGACTGCTTTTGAAGAACTTTAATAATGTTGAACTCATCTAGATTCGAGAACTGTCATCGTCCCCAGATTTAGAATTCCTCTTGGTGACCAGAGCAGACTGCATGTTCGCCGACTTTCTTCAGAGCAGGAGAGACGGAATTAGGCTGGAAAGAGGTTCCGGTATCTACTGCACCTTTCATCAAACCCACTAATTCACCAGAGAGTGTAAACTTACGGCCAGTGAGGGAAAGGATGCAAAGTTACTTTTGCAATAAGATGTCTTATACATTTTGGGGTATTAGCATTTGGAATCAGTGCTATTTTTATCTGAGTACTTAAAGAACCCTGCTTTTATCAAGTATATCAAAAGTTAACCTGTTTGCCACAGGATTTTTTTTTTACTTTAGGGGAAAAAAGAATCCCACCTTTGAAAATGCATTACTAGACAGTGCACACGCTGGGTGGTGACAAAGACAAGGACCGTGGCCCCTGCCTCTACGCTAGATGCCCTTCCCCATACTGCTGAGATTCGATAGACTTTTAATAAACCGCCTACAGAGGGCAAAATGTTCTAATAAACTATGTTTCACAAATAAAGACAGTTTTGCAGAGTTTACAAGGTATGAATTAAAACATGTATTCAGTTACAACTCCTCAAAAAAAGTCCACAAGGAGGCATGAGTTCAAAAGTAAGTACCCAAAACTAACTAGCAATAATTTGAAGAGTACCTTTGAGTATAACTTATTGTAGAAAAACATTTTGCTATGTTAGAAAAACAGTTTGCTATGTTAGAATGCATCATATCATGGGTGTCATAAACCTAGAGTTTTGACCGAACTCATGTTGCCGCATGCCCTCTGTGGAATCTAACCCAGCTACCCCATCCATACATTCACACACAAAACGGGTTAATTGACCACAGAAATAAGTGCCCACCTCGGCTGTTAGTGGAACTAAACATGAGAAGTGCTCTTCAGGGCAATTTTAAGGGGAGCAATGGTTTTGTTTTCTCAATGCCTTGAGACAAGCTAAGTACAGAAGGACAAGGAAGTGAGCCCCCACCCATTTCTACAATGGTCTACCAGAAGCATCTTCAAAGCTTCAGCAGACGAGGAGAGGGATGGAAGGGAAGGAATATGAGAAGCTGTCCTCTCATGACTGAGAAGATCAAGATTTTGGAGAAGCAAGTCATAAATCATGGCTACCAATCCATGTCATAAGTCATGAGCTTTAAATAGCTTTATTAAAAAATATTTAATGGGCTCTACAATTCACCCACTAAAGTACATGGTAGTTTTTTAGTATGTCCACAGAGTTGCACAACCATCACCACCATCAATTTTATAACATTTTCATCAGTCTGAAAAGAAACCCAGTACCCATGGGGCAGTCATTCCCTGTTTCTCCTCAACTTCTCCTTCCTTCTCTGCTGCTTCTAACAACTTCACATCTACTCCTGTCCTGATAGTCTTGCCTATTCTAGACACCCCAGATAAAGAGCATCATATGATATGTGGTCTCTGTGCCTGGTTTCATTCACTCAACATAATGTTTTCAAGGTTCGTCTGTGCTGTAGTAAACACCTCAGTATTCCTTTTTATTGCCTAATAATCTTCTGTTATATTGATAGACTACATTTTATTCATGATTCATCAGTTGATGATGGCTGGTCATCTGGATTCTGTTTACATTTCTTAGATCTTACAAAGCATGCTGCTACATCATTTGTGTACAAGTTGGTGAATGCACGTTGTCATTTCTCTTGGGCACATACTTAGGAATGGAATTGCTGGGTAATGTGATAATTCTATGTTGAACATACTGAGGAAATGCCAAGCTGTTCTCCCTAGCAGCTAAATTGTTTTACATTCCCACCAGTAAACTACAGGGTGTCAATTTCCCCCATATTCTCCTCAATGCTAGTTATTTCTAGTTTTTAAAAAATTAATATAATCATCCTAGTGGATACAAAGTGGTATCTCATTACGGTTTTTACCTGCAATTCTCTAGTGGCTAATGGTGTTGAGCATTGTTTTAGGTGCTTATTGGCTATCTATATATCTTCTTTAGAGATATGTCTATTGAGTCTTTGTCCATTTTTTTAAGAGCAGTGTTCGATTCACAAAAAAATTGAGTAGAAAATATAGGGTTCCCCATATACATTCTTGACAAACTCTCCTCCTCAACCCCAGTTTTTCCTCTTATTAACACCTTGCATTAGTATGAAACATTTATTATAATTAATGAGCCAATATTGATGCATTATTATTACCTGCAGTCCATTGTTCGCATGAGGGTCATTCTTGGTGTTATATACTCTATGAGTTTATACAAATATATAATGACCTGTGTCCACCATTGTGGTATCACACAGAGTAGTTTCACCGCCCTAAAAAACCTTTGTGCTTCGCCTTTTCATCCCTCCCTTCCCACAAACCTCTGGTAATCACTGATCTTTACACTACCTCCAGAGTTTTGTCTTTTCCAGAATGTCACAGAACTGGAATCATACAGTATGTAGCCTTTTCAGATTGCTTAGTAATATGCATTTAAGGCTCCTCTGTGTCTTTTCATGTCTTGATAGCTCATTTCTTTTAGCACAGAATAATATTCCATTGTCTGGCTGTGCCACAGTTTGTTTATCCATGCACCCACTGAAAGGAATCTTGGTTTTTTCCAAGTTTTAGTAATTTTGAACAAAGCTGTTACAGAAATTCATGTTCAGGGTTTTATGTCAAAATAAATTTTCAGTGCATTTGGGTAAATACTTGGAAGCCAGACTGCTAGTTCATAGGCAGTTTCTTCTAAGACTTACTTTAGCTTTAGAAGATTGCCAAACTATCTTTCAAAGTGGCTCTACCATTCTGCATTCCAATCAGCAATATGTTGTTCCACATCCTCACCAGCATTTTATTTTGTGTTGTCAGTACTCCATAGCTTGTCCATTCTAATGGGTGCATCTCATGGAGCATATTTTCATATGCCACCTGTATATCTTCTTCAGTGAGATAAAGTCCTTGCCCATTTTTTAAAATTGGGGTGTTTTCTTATTGTTGTGTTTTAAGAGTTCTTTGTATACTTTGGATAATAATCTCTTCTATTTGATAAGTGCTTTATAAGTATTTTCTCCCAGTCTGCAGCTTGTCATTTCATTCTCTAAACATGGTCTTCACAGAGTAGGAGTTTTTAATTTTAATAAAGTCAAACTTATCTATACCTAAGATCTATACCTAAGTATTTCTTTTATTCTTTGGTGTTAATTTTATGTCATGTCTTTCATTTCAAATTCGTTTTTTATTGATGATGCATAGGAAAGAAATTGGCTTTTGTACAATAACCTTGTATCTTGCAACCTTGTGGTAACTGTTCATTAGTTGCAGGAGTATTTTTGTTGATTCTTTGGGATTTCTACATAGACATTGATGTGATCTGTGAAAAAGACAGGTTTATTTCTCCCTTCTTCGTCCATATATCTTTTATTTCCTTTTTTTTGGTCACACTTCATTTGCTATGGCTTCCCAAATGTGATGGGAAGGTTTTGTTCCTGACATGAGAGGAAATCACCCAATTTTCTCACCTTGAATTATAACGTAGCTGTAAGGACTTTGTAAGTATTCTCCATCAAGTTGAGAAAGCTCCCCTTATTCCTATTTTTCAGAGTTTCTATCACAAACAGGTGCTGGATTTTGTCAGATGCTTTTTCTGCATCTACTGATATGATCATATGATTTTTTTTCTTCTTTAGTCTGTTGATGATCAATTGATTTTCAAATGTTGAACCAGCCTTTCATGCCTGTGATAAATCCAACTTAGTTAGGGTGTACAATTCTTTCTATACATTGTTGAATTTGATTTGCTCATATTTCATTGAGACTTTCTGCATCTATGTTCATGAGCGATCTTGGCCTGTAGTATTCCCTTTTTTAAATGACTTTGTCTGATTTTGGTATGAGGGTAATTCTGGTCTTATAGAATGAGTTAGAAAGTATTATTCCAGCCGGGCTCGGTGGCTCAGCCTGTAATCCCGCACCTTTGGGAGGCTGAGGTGAGTGGATTGCCTGAGCCCGCGGGTTCGAGACCCGCCTGGGCAGTGAGACCTCATCTCTACAATAAAATTTTAAAAATCAGCCGGGTGTGGTAGTGCATGCCTGTAATTCCGGCTACTCGGAAGGCTGAGGTGGAAGGATCGCTGGAGCCCAGCAGGTCGAGGCCGCAGTGGCCGGGAATGGCCACTGCACTCCCGTCTGGGCGACAGAGTGAGACTCCAACTCAAAAAAAAAAGAAAGAAAGTATTATTCCTTCTACTTTTATCTTCTAGAACAGATTAAAGAGTAGTAGAATAACTTTATTTCTTAAATGTTTGGCAGAACTCACCAATGAACCCATATGAGCGTGGTGCTTACTATTTTGAAATGTCATTAAATACTGACTCAACTTATTTAATATATATATGTCTTTTCAGATTGTCTATTGTCTTCCTAATCTAAAAGATAAGGCCACATTTCTGATGGTCATGTCCTAAAGTATATGTTTAAACAGGTAGGTAAAATTTTTTAAATTCACATTCTAGCTTAAAATAATGCACATCATTTAAGCATTGAAATTGTATATATTCATAGAAGGGTATAATTTTTCACAAAATCAAGATGCTCTAAAGTCTGATAATGCAAAGTTTATTGTATCTTTCAGGTGTATTATTAAGCCCAAAATCAAAGGCCATAGAACGTACTAGAAGATGTGTGTAGCTCAAGTCTATAATATCACCAGCTTAATTGAATAATTAAAGCATTTTTCATACATTAAATTTTAAGAGTACTCTGTTAAAGTAATCACACCTTTCTGAGAAGACAGAACACTGGTATTACCATTTCTTAGTTTACAAAAAAGAAAGCTCTTCTTGGTTTGAAAAAAGAAACAACAATATACTTTTCTTTGCAAAGCTTTTCTGGTAAATATCTTTACAAAATATAATCCCTCACATGTTTACATCAGTCCATTAAACAGGTGCATTCTCTTCCTATCACAGAAGAAAATTATCCAAGTTCAAAGAGATGGCAAGTGTCAGTCTTGAAGGAATTCTGTCCCATGTCCTTTAGAGGTGGTGGCTTGGCAAATGTTTAACAACCACTGCTCTGGGGAAAATGTGCATGTATGTCTTTGCAGGTTTACTTTTTAAGGAATGCCCAGCACATGATTTCAAAAAAATAAAATATATAATACTCTTTACTGTAATATTGTAAATTCAATACACCTATAATCCAATGCCATTTGATATTTCTTGCAAACTCACTATCAATTTTTACAATTCTATCAGTAACAATATTGTCACCAAATAAGACTATGAAGAAGAGCTTGATGACTATCTGATTCAGCAAAGAAGCTGCTGGTATTACTGACAAATGAGTGCAGCGCCAATATAATGCTGGTGGATATTTTTGTTTAGGTAAATGAGCAGCATAAAAGTGAAAAAATGACGACATAACTCAGAATTTTACTCATTTGTCAATGGTGAGAGCAATTTTGTGCTGAACCAGATAATAGGTTTTGAATAGTAGAAAAACATATCCTCAATTTTTGTGCTATTTACCATATGATGACCAAAGATCCAACACATTTTCAAGGTTGATCTGTACTAATAACATATTCCCCATCACTTTAAGTCTACACAATCAATGAAATAGTAAATCACAGCCTAATTTGAATCATCTGCTCATGTCCATGGTGTGAATACACCCACAGCAGCTCATTTCAAGCTTCCACTGTGAAGTCATTGACCAGGAAGCTGAGAAGAGACATGTGGCTACACAGCACTGAATGCAATTCCCCACAGATGGAAGAAAGAGAGCTAATGAAATAACTAGGTCATGATGTGTTTGAAATATTTATTATCTTTGTTTATAATATAGTTATTTCTGTTTGTATCTTTTTTTTTTACAGACAGCATTTCATTCTGTCACCCAGGTTGAAATGCAGTGGTGCGATCATACCTCACTGCAGCCTCAAACTCCAAATTTCAAGTGATCCTCATGCTTCAACCTCCCAAGTAGCTGGGATTGCAAGTGCCACCACACCTGGCTACTTTTTACATTTTGGGTATAGATGAGATCTTACTATGTTGCCCCGGCTGGTCTCAAACTTCTGGCCTCAAGGGATCCTCCTACCTCAGCCTTCCAAAATGCTTATAGGCATGAGCCACCATGCCCAGTCTATATCATTTGATTTTTAACTGGCACACAAAATTCCTGAAGATTTAGCAGTTGGTTCTTGTAAACCAACATAAGCCTGCTCCAGTGTTCACTGGTTTGGTCCACTTTATAAACCTGCCTTGGTGTGTAAATTAGCTGAGGTTCTCCAGGGAAACAAAACCAGTAGTTTACAAATATATATAGAGAGAAAGAGGTTTCTTAATAAGGAATTGGCTCACATGAGTATGGAGGCTGGGGCATCCCAAGATCTGTAGGGAGAGCTGGCAACCTAGACATACAGGAAGAGCTGGTGCCCCAGTTCAAGGGCCATCAGGCAGGAGGAATTCTCCCTTACTGCGGGAGGGTCACTCTTTTATTCTGTTCAGGCCTTCAACTGATTGTATGTGGCTCACCCACATAGGGGAAGCCATCTGCTCTACTCTGCCCACCGATTCAAATGCTCATCTCATCTAGAGAAACCCTCACAGACACACTCAGGACCAGGTTTGACCAAATGACTGGGTTTGACCCTGTGGCCCAGGCAACTTGACACACAAAATTAACTGTCATGGATACAGAATGGCCTCACTTACTGTCATTGTAGGTTCACAGAAACTGTGGCTTTATGCAAAACAACATGCAGCATGTCCTTGAATAACACCATTTTGTTCAGCTTTGATTTGTTACAAGGTTCATGAGGAGAAAAATTTGGTTGTGTTATATGTGGATTCACATAAATTTTCCGTTTCCAGGAACCTATCCTCAGCATGTGGTTAGAACCTACCACACTGCTATAATCCTACCACTAGTCCACATGAGTGCACCTGAGTCCCTACGTGTTACACAAACATAAAACACAGTAGAAAACCAAGGTGGCCAAGTCTTCCAGCCCTCCCGACTGATGACGCAGTCTGGTGCCCAACCTGGGGCCATCAGGGAAGACTGGTAGGGAACATGAGCCCCCAGGGACCCAGTGAGTCCAGCGGCCTGACCAGTGTACACCAGGGAATGCAGAGGAACCTGGAGGGACAAGGAGCTGTGAGTGGGGAGGACGCAGGTCCAGAGCTTCCCTGGTGTCTTTGTGAGCACTGTCTCACCTTGACGCAGCCATGTTGCCTATTCCAGTCACAGGAATAATAATCCCACTGACTGCAACATTTCTCCAGGAACTAGGAGGGTCAGACACGAAAGCTGTCTTCAAGGTACCCAGGTGATCCCTCCCGAAGGGGCTGTCGCCATTCCTAGTGCTGTCAATATCGCTGGAAGTGACAGTGCTCAGTGCCTCACCAGGTTCCCAGCAGCCACAAGTGGAATTCTCAAGTCAGACTCCACCCGAAGTCACCAGATTAAGATCAGAAACTCAGGGAATAGCAGAGTAAAAGAAAGGCAGGGAGGCAAACAAGGAGGTGGTGTGTGTGTGTGTGTGTGTGTGTGTGTGTGTGTGTGTGTGTGTGTGTGTTACAGGGAAGCATGTGCATGCATGTGTGTGTTAACACAGGGAGATTCCAGGCTTTAGAAGAAGAGGAAGGAGCCTGAGTAAGGAAAATATATCATTGTGGCCATCATGAAGATAACACCTGTATGTTGGATATACTTTTTGAATCCCCCATGGTTTTACATAGAAGAAAAACAAACTCTTTTGGTAATAGCAGCAAGGTATTTCTATAGAGGTATCTGTGCATTCTCCAGGAATCCACAACCTATCCAGGAAAAAATCCACAATTTAAGACACCTGCGCATTTAAATGTGGAAACAGCTTTGCAAAACTGCATACCTTTCCTCTTATTCCAAATTGAATGATCACATCCTTATCTTTCCATACAACTATTTAACACACACAGCCTGAGATTCACGAAGTCTCCAGACACTCAAGGGCACCCTCTAAGCTTCAATGACAGTTACTCTCACTCAGATTCAAGTGAACGAGAAACAATCCACTTGTTCTCTGAATCACAACCTAATCAGCTCAGAATGCTCAAATCCATGCACAATCCAAACCTTCATTTGAAAAATGGATTCGACCTTGAGCTAGGTTCACTCCCATTTGCTGAAAACTAGAATGCACTTTAGAAAGAGCTCACATTGGGAGGAACCCAACTGCCCCTCTAAGGGAGCAGTTAAAGTACATCAGTTCAGTGCACCGTGAGAGGACATGCAGGCGTGAAAAACAAGGATCTAAACTACAGCCCTGCGACCTCTCCTAGGAGCCTTCCTTCAAGGCAGCTGCATGACCAAGAAAGATAAATATGCAAAGAAGTTTATTTCAGCCTTAATTAAAAAGGAAGATAACCTAAATGCGCATAATGAGATCGATGATGGTGCATCCATATTTGCAACACCATGCAGACACTAAAAGGCAGGAGATAGACTGATGACTGGGAAGTTTGTCTACAATATCCATCAAATGCCAAAATTATGTTGAACTACAAAATAAGCCCAATATGATCTCATTTGTGAGAAACAGGGTGTATTTCACATAGAGACTATTTATTGTACAGGCATAGAAATCAGGCTGGAAGAAAGTATGTACCCCCATCTTAACAGTGACTCTTTCTAGAGCAGAAAATGAGAGAGTGAGTGATTGATTTTCACTATCAATCAATCTGCTTCCACATTGTTTGAATAAAATCAGATCCAGTAGCAAAAACTGAGAAAGGGGAATAAAAAATGATACTCATCATACATTGTTAGTGGGGGAAAAAAAGGTACAAAGTGGTATACATAATATGAACTCACCATTCCCCGAAATATTACCCATTCATTTTCATGTTTTAAAGTTTAGAAATTAGAAACACTTCATTTTTTAAAAATTGACGTCAAAGCACCATCAAAGACCAAATGAATATATTTAGAATTATTAATTTAACTACAAAAAAGTTTGATTCATCCCAAAACTACCTCAGAAGTTGGTTTAAAATGTAATCTTCCTCATATTTATCACCTTTAAGTGATATTCTTAGAAGATCATCTTAGTCATGATTTCTCAGACACATGTCATCGGTCTCTTTCTCATTAAGTGTTCAGTGTCACATTCATGATGTTTGTCTCACTCCCGCCTGGCACAGATAACTTGTTAACCCCTCCCCAAGGAATGCTGCAAAACAATTGTTGACCAGTCTGCAAAACTCGGCGTCCCACCCAATTCCACAGCCAGCTCCATTCCCAGACAGAACGTCTGTGACTGCTCCATTCACCAAGAGGATGTCTGTTACTGCTACAGTTGAGTGTTTACTGTGAAGGAAGAAGCAAGGCTGATACCCCACCCTGGTCTAGTGTATAACTGAAAGTCGCTGTCAGGAAGGTTGGTCGGTAAATCCGTGATCTTTGAGAAGTACCCATCCTCTGTCTCCCAGGACGTGATTCAATAAAGAAGCGCCCCCTCGCATGTCCCATTCTGACAAGTGCAGGTTTCTGGCCGGAGACCACATGGGGAGACAGCAGAGCTAGGGAGCATGCCCTCTAGCCTTTGTACCATTCCAGCCCAGGGGAAGGGCAGGCTGCTGCCAGGGACAGTCACTAGCACCGTCCTGGCCACTGTGCACCCCTCCTCTAGAGAACGTCTGTGTTGTGAACAGTTCAGTCTCTAACACACAGAGGTCAGACTCTGTGAGAGGGAAAGCAGGGCCTGCCTATGTCCATCCCCAGGCAAAGAGTACCTCCACAGGACACTGGCTCTGAGCCTGGCTTCACTGGGCAGGGCCTGGGAAGAACCTTCACAGAGCAGGAGGTGTGGCCCTCAGGGGCCCTCAGGGAAGGGTGGGAAGTAAAGACGATGCCTGTGGGAGCAGATGTCAAAAAGCCTGGGCCTCTTGGCAGTGGGGAGGCCAGAGCCTTTGTGTGGATCATTACAAGGCTGAGGCCCAAGGACAGGATAGATACCTGCCATGCTCTCCTTCTTCTGTGTGGGGTCAGAGAATTCTCAACAACATTTCCCCAAGGATTCAATTCACATTTCAGATGAACACTTGAACTCAGGAGATGGTCCACATGTAAGGAGTGGTTCAGCATTATCCTCGACTTATGACAGGCTTTGAACAAAAGGTAGCTGATGCTGCAAGTCGACGAGGAGAGAGGACTGTGTGTTCCACACAGAAAGATCTTTACAGGAACACAATGAGTGAAGGCACCGAAGTTATGGCAGTATTGTGCACCTGGTCATGCAGAAGGGTGTCACAGGAATGCCACACAGAAAGGTGCCATGGGGACCCACACAAGCATGCATGGAGCACCTTCTGAGAGGTGATACTTAGCTCTCGCTTTGCAAATAGAAAGGTCCATCTAGACAAGGTCACAAGATACTTCAAACTAGGGCAAATCCCTGAACACATCAGATAGGCTTAAAAATCTGGGGTTTGAGCACAGCTGCATCTCCCTAAATGTATAACAACATGGGATTTAAGGCACGCGTGCATTATCTTTTACATAAGGCTTAAGTTTGTTTTCTCATGGAAAGCATAAACTTCCTAAATTTTTCAATATTGCTTTATTGATCACTTATCACTGTTTCCATATAATGTTTGAGGTTATAAAAACATACACAATTCAACTAAATTGAATTTTAGTAAGTGATCTTTAGGGGACTAAAAAGAGCTGGTTCTTCACTTGAACTTCAGGCAATGCTGCAAACCACCCAGACTGGGCTTTACATGTGTATTGATTGTGCAATAATTGTAAATGTCATCCATCAAATGTTTCATGTTAACAGTGATGGGTCTCTCTCTTAGGTGACATTTAATGGAATTTCTAAGGTCCATAAATGACATTAGGATCTTGAAATAATATTGAGTTAATAAATGAGAAATCTTTGGTTACCTAGGCAACTTTAAATGAATTAAAATTCATAGAGACAGAGAAAGAGTAAGTCCTGGGTCACCAACCACAGTGTTTACTGTCTACATTTTCTTCTTATAAAGCTGCAGTTGAGATAATGAAATTAATGCAGGAATTCCTTGCTTGCAAAATGTTTAGCAGTAATTCTGTTTTAAAGTTTATCCTAATAATAATGTCATCTAACTACATGAGTATTTTGTGTATGTGGTATTATACATAAAAGCTAGATTAAAATTACTAAGCAAAAAAAGCCCCTGTGTGCCATGTATATAGAAAGGAGATGCCTGGCTATGCAAAACAGGCCTTGAGGTTTTGTTCTGCCCCTAGGAAGAGTCAGTAAAAGGTCCTCCTGTATCTTCTGTGCAATCTGCCCAGGTACCTCGGATTGCAAAATGCTCTCACTTGAAAGCTACTACTTTTTGTTTCTTAACAAGCAGTAAGTGTCCCTCACTTCCAAACGAATTCATGTTCCTTACTCACAACACCTTCTGAAATACCCGTTTTCAAACACTGTGCTATCAAACTGGCTTACAAGGTAGACCAAGTTCTCCAGTTCCCCAAGTCAAGGCCACATCTTTGGAGAACGCCCACAGCATCTTCCCTCGGAGTGGGCTCTGTGTCCAGGCATGCAGAAGTTCTCTAGAGGGGTCACTGTTTTTCCTGAGGACTCACTGGTGTTTTCTTGGTGCTGCTAGCACCCAAAGGCTGCTCAGTCCCTGTCTAGAGGCAGGGGTGGGGGAGCCATGAGGCGCTCCCTGGCCATCTCCTTCCCCACCATACTAATCTGTATCACGCATTTGCATTAACTATTCCCTTGGTTTTCACTACAGGTTTATCATCTATGTCACCACAATCAACATACTGCTTATTTTCCAGGTCTTTAAACTGTATCTAAATCTAATCCTATTGCCCGCCCACTGGTGTGACCTGCTTTTTATTCTCAATGGGATGCTTCTGAGTCATCTGTTTTGAAGAATGCAGCTGCAGTTCATTTTTAAAGCTGTATGATATTCAATTATATAAATATAACACAAGGTATCCCTTCTCCAGTCAGTAAACATTTGTATTTGTCTCCAGGTGTTAGTTGTCATTGTTATTATAGAAATTGCTTCCATGAACATTTTGAACACATTTCTTGATCACTCAAGCAACAGTTTCTCCCAGAGACTGGGGGAAGGGGTAGAAATGGGAGATGTTGCTCAAAGGTACAAACTTTCACTTACAGATGAGCAAATTCTGAGACCTGCTGCACAGCATGGGGATGCTAGCCAATAACACTGTGTTGTATACTTGAAATCTGCTGAAATCTTAAATGTTCTCCCCCCCATAAATGGTAACCATGTAAAACACAAAACACCTGCACACCTGAAGAACAATTTCTCTAGGGAGTGGACCAGCTTGGTCCTGGGAGCCACCGACACTCTTTCAGGGGTCCAAGAGGTCAAGACAACTTTTATGATAACAGTGGGATTGGCTCTAGTGGTGTTCGCAGGAGAGAGGAGACTGCTAGGCTCTCTGCATGCATCCACATAGCAGCAAACACTTGCAGCTTAACCACCACAGGTTTCACTGGAGGGCACCCTCCATGAAACATCGACAATGAGCAGCTTTATGAAATTTCAACTCCTGAAACTTGTCTTTTTAATATTATTTTGTTTTATAATCGATACTTTTTATTTTGATATTGTGGGGTACAGTCAAGGGTTAGGTATACAAATATGCTTCATTCAGGTCCCCTTGTTGATAATTGGTGTCTCCCCGTCTCCAGGCAGATGTTTACTACCATTAGTCCCATTCCCCCCCCCATAGTTTCCCAACACTGTCAGTCATTTTCTTATAGTAGTGCATTGGATGATCAAGGTTCACTATATGAGTGAGAATATGTGGTACTCAGATCTTTGTTTCTGTGAGAGGTCACTTAGTATTATAGACTCTAGCTCCATCCAGGTTGCTGCAAAATTCATGATTTTGTTCTTTTTTATGGCTGCATAGTATTCCATCATGTATATGTACCACATTTTTTAAATCCAGTCCTCTTTTGATGGACAGCATGGTTGGTTCCAGGTTCTTGCTATTGTGAACAATGCTGCAATAAACATTCGTGTGCAGGTATCTTTTTTATAGAGTGATTTGAGTTCTTCAGGGTATATTCCCAGTAGGGGATTGCAGGGTCATATGGGAGGTTGATGTTTAGAGCTTTTAGGAATCACCACACTGCTTTCCACAGAGGTTGCACTAGTTTACACTCCCACCAACAGTGTAGGAG
>NW_007022156.1:28248-110368 GCF_000164805.1 Carlito syrichta
CGCAGCTGTTATTTTTTGAGTTGTTGATAATTGCCATTCTGACTGGAGTTAGGTGGTATCTCAGTGTGGTTTTGATTTGCATCTCCCTGATGATTAATGAGGTTGAGCATTTCTTCATGTGTCTGTTGGCTGCTCGGATGTCTTCCTTTGTGAAGTGTCTGTTCATATCTTTTGCCCACTTTATAATGGGGTTGTTTGTTTTTTTCTTTTCAGCACATTTGAGTTCCTTGTAGATCCAAGATGTTAAGCCTTTGTCAGACCTGGAGTTGGCAAATACTTTTTCCCAGTCTGAGGCTATCTTCCTGCTCTCTTGATGGTTTCTTTGGCTTTGCAGAAGCTTGTCAGTTTAATGAGGTCCCACTTGTCTATCTTATCCCTTATGGCCTGTGGGCTTCGAGGTTTGTTCGGGAATTGGATGCCAGTTCCAATTTCCATGAGGGTACATCCTTTATTTTCTAAAGTTCTTATGGTTTGAGGTTTTATATTTAGGTCCCTGATCTATTTGGAGTTAATTTTTGTGTATGGGGATATATAGGGATCCTGTTTCAATCTTCTGCATGTGGTCTGCCAGTTTCCCCAGCACCATTTACTGAATAGGTTCTCCTCTCCCCATGGTAGGTGGTGGAGGCTTTGTCGAAGATGAGTTGGTTGAGAAATTGAGGTCTTGCCTCTGGAATCTCAATTCTATTCCATTGGTCTATATGCCTGTTCCTATACCAATACCAAGCGGTTTTGATGATTGTAGCTTTATAGTAAAGTTTGAAGTCTGGTAATGTGATACCACCTGCTTTGTTTTTTTTGCTGAGGATTGTTCTGGCAATTTTTTGGTCATTTGTGTTTCCATATGAATTCCTGTGTTGTTTTTTCTAGGTCTGAGAAGAATGTTGCTGGCAATTTGATAGGTATTGCATTGAATCTGTAGATTGCCTTAGGTAAGATAGACATCTTCACAATGTTGATTCTTCCAATCCATGGGCATGGGATATTTTTCCACTTGTTTGTGTCATCTTTGAATTCTTTGAGCAGAGTTTTGTAGTTTTCATTGTAAAGGTCTTTCACATCTCTGGTAATTCCTTTTTTTGTGGCTATTTTGAATGGAATTGTGCTTCTTATTTGGGTTTCTGTTTATTATTGGTGTAAAGAAATGCAATTGTCTTTTGCACATTTATTTTATATCCTGAGACTTTGCTGAAGGCCTTTATCAGTGTAAGGAGGTTTTTGACAGATTTTCTTGGGTTTTCAAGGTATATGATCATGTCATCTGCAAAGAGAGATAATTTGACTTCCTCTTTTCCTATTTGGATACCCCTGATTGCCTTCTCTTCTCTGATTGCTCGAGCCAGGACTTCCAATACTATACTGAACAGGAGGGGTGAGAGTGGGCATCCTTGTCTTGTTCCAGTTTTCAGGGGAAATGGTTCCAATTTTTGTCCATTTAGGAGTATGTTGGCTGTGGATTTCTTGTAGATGGCTTTTACTACTTTGAGGTATGTTCCCTGTATGCCTAGATGTTCAAGGGTTTTTATCAAGAAGGGGTGCTGGATTTTATCAAAAGCTTTTTCTGCATCTCATGATATAATCATGTGTTGTTGTTGTTGTTTTTTTGACATCTGTTGATGTATTTAATTACATGTATTGTTTTACGAATGTTGAACCAGGCTTGCGTCCCAGGGATGAATCCTACTTGGTCATAATGAATGATTTTTGAAATGTGTTGTTGAATCCGGTTTGCTAGGATCTTGTTGAGAATTTTAGCGTCTATGTTCATCAAAGATATTGGCCTGTAGTTCTCTTTTTTTGTTGGATCTTTACCTGGTTTGGGTATCAATGTGATGTTAGCTTCATAAAATGATTTGGGGAGGGTTCCATCTTTCTCAATCACCTGGAATACCTTCAGTAGGACTGGTATCAGCTCCTCCTTAAATGTCTTGTAGAATTCTGCTGGAAAGCCATCTGGTCTGGGGCTTTTTTTTGTAGGTAGTTTTCTTATTACATAGTCAATTTCCTTGATTGTTATTGGTCTATTTAGGGTCTCAATTTCTTCTTGTTTCAACCTAGGCAGGTTGTGTGATGACAGAAAGTCCTCCATTTCCTTGAGGTTTTCAAGTTTGTTTTCATACAAGTGTACATAGTAGTCTCTGATGATCTTTTGTATTTCTTCAGGGTCAGATGTGACTTCATCTTTTGTGTTTCTGATTGTGCTTATTTGGGTTTTTTCTTTCTTTTCCTTGGTCAGTCTAGCTAGGGGACCATCGATCTTGTTTATCCTTTCAAAGAACCAGCTTTTTGTTTCATTGATTTTCTGTATTGTCTTTTTGTCTTCTATGTCCTGGATTTGGGCTTTTATTTTGGTGATCTGGATTCTTCTGCTGAAATTAGGGCTTTTGTGGTCTTGCTTTTCCAGCTTCCTTAGGTGACTTGTTAGGCTATTAATTTGTGCTCCTTCCATTTTCTTCATGTGTGTTTGTAGGGATATAAATTCCCCTCTTACTACAGCTTTTAAGGCATCCCAGAGATTTTGGTAAGATGTTTCTTCATTTTCATTTGTTTCCAGGTATCTTTTGATCTCCGTTTTGATTTCATCATTGATCCAGGAGTTGTTTAGCATCATGCTGTTTAGTGTCCATGTCTTTGTGGGTTTTGGGGGGACCTTGTTGGTATCAATGTTTATTTTTATTCCACTGTGGTCCGAGAAGGTGCGTGGTAGAATTTCAGTCTTTTTAAATTTGCTTATGCTTGATTTATGGCCGATAATGTGGTCGATCTTGGAATACGTCCCATGCGGTGATGAGTAGAATGTGTATTCTCTGGTCTTTGGATGGAGTGTTCTGTAGGTATCAATTAAGTTCATTTGGTCCAGAGTCACATTGAGGTTCCGAATCTCATTGCTGATTTTTTGTCCCGATGATCTGTCGAAGGTTGTAAGTGGGGTATTAAAGTCCCCAGTTATGATGGTGTTAGAATCAATATCTTTCTTTAGTTTTCCTACAAGTTGCTTTGTAAAAGTTGGTGCACCTATGTTAGGTGCATATATGTTTAGGATAGATATTTCTTGTTGATGGAGTGTGCCTTTTATCATTATGTAGTGTCCCTCTGTATCTTTTTTAATTTTTGATAGCCTAAATGGTATTTTGTCTGAAATTAGGATCGTGACTCCTCCTTTCTTTTGTGTTCCATTCGCCTGGAAATTTGTTTCCCATCCTCTTACTTTGAGTCTGTGCATGTCCTTTCTAGTGAGATGGGTCTCTTGAAGGCAGTATATTGTTGCCTGGTGATATTTTATCCTTTTTGCCATTCTATGTCTTTTCAGTGGTGCATTTAGTCTATTCACATTCAGGCTAATTATTGAAATGTGAGAGTTCATCCCTAACATACAGTTCTTTTGAGAGTTATTCTTCCAATTGGTTTATTGTCTTTCTTTTGTTTTGGGGGTTGGTTCATATGTATTTTATTCTTTTTCCTGTACTCTTGTGAAAAATGTTGCTCTTTTTTCCCCCTTTTCTTCTGTGTTTAGTACTTTCTTAAGTGTTTCATGTAGAGGTGGTTGGTGGCAGTGTAGGTTCTTAGGAATTGGATATCTGGGAAAGATTTTAATTCTCCCTTGCTGATGAAGCTTAATCTGGTAGGGTAGGTTATTCTTGGTTGAAAGTGTTTATCTTTTAGGACTTTGAAGATAGGGCTCCAAGCTCTCCTAGCCTGCAGGGTTTCTGTCAATAAATCTGCTGCTATTCTAATTGGTTTTCCATGGTAGGTAATCAGACCTCTTTCTCTTGCTGCCTTTAGGATTTTTTCTTTTATGCCTACTTTGTTTAGGCAAATTATTATGTGTCTAGGAGTTGGTTTTCTCATTTGTTGTCTTGCAGGAGTTCTCTGGATCTCTTGTGTTTGAGTTTTTGCATCATTGATTAGATAAGGGAAGTTTTCTTGAATGATCTCATGGAAGGTTTGTTCCAATGTGGTCTCCGTCTCTCTGTCTGCCTCAGGCAGACTAATTACTCTTAGGTTAGGCCTCTTGAGGTAATCACTCATCTCTTGAAGGTTTTTTTCTGTCTTTTTGAGCTTGTTTTCTGTGTTTTTGAGAGTTTGGGTTATTTCTATATTTTGGTCCTCAAGCTCTGAGATTCTTTCTTCTGCTTGGGTAATTCTGGTGCTTTCCATGCTTATAAGTTTATTGTTTATTTTATTCACAGTATTCTTTATTACTGTTATCTCAGATATCAGCTCCTTTCTAGTTTCTTCTTGAGTCTCTTCAATTCTTTTTAATCTCTCCATTAATGTCTTGATGTCTAGGGTTGTATTTTGAGACCATTCATTCTGGGCGGGGCTCTTCATTGTTTGCATTCCAAAGTCAGTTTTCTCAGTGTCTGCCCTCCCAGGAGTCTGGGAGAGACCCATATTCTTCTTTTGGTTTTTCTTCATTTGTGTAGATTTTTCTCTCTCGTCCCTTAGTGGATCAAGTTCCTGAGATCTAATCTCCAGCCTCTCTCTTCTATTTCTGTTGCAGGCAGTTAGCTTGTTGCCTAGGAGATCTGTGACACTAGTCTCTATTCAGCATAGGGGAGGGGCTTTGTCTCCCGTTAATGACATCACCGTGGGTACCGAGGTGGAGGCTCTGATAGGTGGGTGGGGTGATGCGATGTAAATATGCCTTGAAAATGGCGGAAGTGGTGGGTTTACTTTCACTTTTAGGGGCGCTCCTGTGGGTCTCTAGGCAGGACCAGCTGCACAGCTGGGCACTGGATGTGGGGTGCCTCCGCCGGCTAGGGTGGAGGAGAGGGTCAGGTGTTCCCTCCTCTGGAGCTGGAAGCCTGCGATTGGCACCTTATGCCAGTTTGGGGTTCTGCCCCCTTACACAGGCTTGTGGTCACGCATGCTGAGTGCCTTAGCCAGGGTGGGCCTGGGGCTTCCGATCTCCAAAGCTCCAGAGGGCAGGTGGTGGCTCTGGGTCCCTCCCAGAGCACTTTAGCCAGAAATGGGACTGGTATCTCTATGGGGCGGGCACTCAGAGCCTCCCTGCGTAACCAGCAGCTTTGTGCTGGGTGCTGGTCACGATGATGTGGCCAAGGATGGAGCTGGGATCCGGGATTTGGAATTCCCTAGCCAGTCGGAATCACATATAGTGGGGCAGCCGCAGTCTGGCCGCAATGTCTGGCCCTGTGTGGGACCAAAAGTCCCCAAGCCTCATACCAGTGTGGCTGGAGGTGGGCGGGGGGTGCAGGAAGAAAAGTAATAGTCTTTTTGGGAAACTCACGTTCAGAGAATCTCAGGGATCCACCTATGCGGTCGCCATCTTCAGGTCACCTCCATCTTTTTAATATAATGATAGACTAACCAAGTAGAAGGTACCACAAAGCTCTTTAGTGTGCAGCAGGTGATATTCTCAGGCAGCACCTGACTTCACACAGGTGCCTGTGAGCCAACCCAGATGCTCTCTTCCATGGACTTCATCTCTACTGGAAAAAAGGCCCAGTAGACAAACTGTGGTCACTGGGATTTGGCGATATGGGAGCCATCTTAATAAAAAAAAAATAGAGCCAATAATTTTTAGAAAAACAACCGATTCAAGCTTTCAAACAAAAGTTAGAAATTTGAAAAATTTGTATTCACCACCATAAGCAAAACAGCTTTCCAAAACTTAAGGACTTTTCTGATGATATTGGTGATCATATTAGTACATAAGATTTTTACATACTGTCTAATAAGATGCGTCAGCATTTTGATGTCCCACAGAACTCAATGAACCAATAATTTCTAAATGACCATTGCATGATGCTACAAAATCATGTATAAGTGCAAGAGCCTTTCAAAGTACAAAATAGCCAATAGATTTTAAAGTAAGAAATGACAGGCCAGGTGCAGTGGCTCAGGCTTGTAATCCCAGTACTTTGGGAGGTCAAGGTGAGGGGATTGCCTGAGTCTACGGGTTCAAGAACAGCCTGGGCAACTTGGCAAGACCTCAACTCTACAATAAAAAAAAATTAGCTGGGCGTGGTAGTGCGCACCTATAGTTCCAGCTGCTTGGAAGGCTGAGGCAGAAGGATCACCAGAGCCCAGCAGGTCGACTGTGAGCATGCCACAACACTCTGGCCTGAGCGACACAATGAGACTCCAACTCCCACCCCACCAAAAAAGGAATGACAAAACATATATTGATATGGCCTAACTCCATATTTGTGTGACTGCATTTTCTTTATATACTTGAACCAAAGTAACATAGCACAACAGATCAAAGATGTAGACATGAGACTCCAGATGCTTCTAAAAATCCAGAAATAAGAGAAATTGGAAAAAAAATTAAGTAAAAGAATGCCACTCTTCTCATTAGTTTGGTGGGGTTTGGGGTAAAAAATGGATTTTTAAAATAAATATATGTTGTTTTTATTAATGTGAAATATGTTGCTTATTTTTAAATGAAGTACTAAGTTTACTCATTTTAATTTCTAGAGCAGTTATCACCAGGAGAGATAACCAGAAGCTCTGGGGCATCACTGGTCCTTGGTAATCACGTAAAGAGGGCCTGGGCACTGATGGTTCAAGGTCCTGGCTCTGAGGTGCACCTTGAAGACACTGGGTTGTGGGAAGCCACATTCTTAGCATTGCAGAAGGGTGCAATTGTCCCACATGGCTACACTAGCACACACACCAGGGGCCGAGCAGGGAGCCTGCACTCGTTTCACTTGGGGAGAACACAAAGCCAACCGACTAGACAAAAAATAGCATGGTGCCAGCAGAGCAGAACCCACTGAGGGAGGCTTCCCGGAAGGCAGGAGAAAGTTCCACGGTCAGAGTCTGTGAACAGCACTCCTGGAATTCATCTTGTCACTCCAAGAAGATACTTTACTCCAATACTTCTAACAGAACTTCATAATGACACCTTGTGGGGGAAGGGGGATGAGAAAAACATGCATTTGAGAATATTTTTAGCCACTAAAGCCCCTGGTTCCTCTCTTCCTTTAAAACTCATCTGGAGCAGGCATATGTGACTCCCAATGTGGAGGACTCTGTGAAGGAGGGCTCTCTTCTGCCTGCAGGAACATTCTGAATGACTCGTGGCACTGATGTCACAAGAATTAATATGAGTTGGGGCAAGCTCCACAAACACAATAACTCTCCAAAGTATGAAAGGTGTACTTACCCTTTGAGAATACATCCCTGCCCACTTATCCTCGGAACAGATATGGTAACAAGTGAAAAAACACGCAAAGATGTTCACTGCTGTATCTTTTTAAAGTAGCAAGCTCATCAGAAACAAAGTAAAACTCTACAAATGAGTTAAATTATGGTACAGACATACAGTGTAGTATTAGTGATGTAATCAGAAAATAAATATAGAAAGATATTTGCAATACAATATGAAGTTTAAAAAGATGAGATAGTACATATATTCTCATCCCATTTACATGATCTGTGCATGGAAAACATAAAGTAAGAATCCAAATTATCCCTGGGCAGAAGATGTAGGTGAGTTTTCCCTTTGGCTTGACTAACAATCTCTTAACACAGGGAATGTGCTACAAATCTCTCTATGAGGAAAGTACAGAGCAAAGCCCACATGTGCACATTAGGTTTACACTTGGCTTTTCTCTGCATTTCACTGACTGTGTTGTACTTCTTTTCAAATGTGTTTCCTCACCCAAGTAACAGAGAAGATGTTCGCATTATCCATGGTGCTGCAAACGCAGCATGAGGTGACCCATGCAAAATGCTCAATGTGCAGCATTATTTTACATATTCCTCGAATACATAAACACAATCATTAAAAAGTTGAGAAAAACAAATGACACCAAAGAATTTCCTCTAGAGAGTGCGCTCTTGTACATCTGTGTCCCAACAAACTGTCAACCTCAACAAACAAAACACAGTTGGTCATATAGCATATCCTCATGATTTTTGGTAACATTATCAAAAAGCTGCATGTTGAGATCTCAAAGTTAACTTCATCCAGGCATGAGATTGAAAATCCAGAGCCAAATCTCTACTGGGGACAAACCTTCTGGTTCTGGGTGACTTTGCTCGCGGTCACTGAATGTCCCATCCCAAGGCATACATGAGGACGTTGCAGGCAGATAAGGCCTCCTGAAATCTTGGGTCGGGAAGGTAGAGAAGGGACAGACTGCAGAGATGAGCCCATGCCTTTTTGTGTGTGTGTGCTCTGCTTAAAAATATTGCTCAAAGCTGTTGGGCCCAGATAAGTGACTTCCACTATTCCCACTTCCTATCAGCAAAAAAATCAATGTTATTTTTTCTCATGTGCACCCAGGAAGAAAGTTCCAGGTCCCTTGACAGAAAGGCTTAAATACTTGTGTCCTTGAAGGGCCTGTGTTGCCCTGCCTCCCATGATGGGCCCCACCCCCGGCCTGCAGCCCTGACATCCCCCTTAGCTCTACCCTGTGCCCATGATCGACAGCAAAATACCTGTCTGTGGCCCTGGAGTGACCTGAAGACAAACTGAGGCACAGAAGCCATTTTTCTTAGGGGAGGAGGAGGGGGAGGGGCATTTGGAAGAGAGAGAGAGCCTGCCAGAAAGAACAAAACCAGAAGCAGGCAAGGGAGGGGAGGATAACAGCCTCAAGACACCTGTCCTGGGTGTCCCACATGCTCATGTGTTGCGTGGGCTTCCTGCTGGGCAGACACAGGGTTGGCTGGCTGCTCCCTCTCAGTCCTCCATGCTGGGTTTTCCCAATTCTCCCGAACATCAGCACTGGACCACCTGGGCTTGTCCTGCAGACCCTCTTCTCTTCCTCTCCTCTGGATCCACACTGGTTCCCATGTGGTCTCATCCAATCCATAGCTCTAACATCATGTACGCCTATGTCCAGCACAGCCCTTTCCTGAATCCCAGACCCATGTCCAGCAGCCTGTCTGTACATGTGCCTGACGTCTACCCAGCCTTGCCAGTCTAGTGTCATGCAAAACCGAACTCTCAGCTCCCACCCTGGGTTCATTCCTCCTCTTCCTCCCAGTGGAAGGCAGCTATGTGTTCCAAGCTGCTCAGACCTAGCTGACACATCCCTGACAGTATCTCTCCCTGGGTCACAGTCCCTGTCTATCCACAACCCCACTCACTCTTTCTCTCCAGGTTGCCCACAGGTCAGAGCCTCCTGGCCTCTCCAGGAACCTCCTCCAGCCAACCCAGCACACCTCTCATCCAGATGACAGCAACAGCCGCTGGCAGGCTTGCTCCCATCCCGACATTGGGCTTGTCTCCCGAGTGACTTCAAGCACAGTCAAGTTTATGATATAATACTTCCCTGCTCAAAATCCCAGGGGTTTCCCATGTCCCTCATTATGCAAGTCAGTGTCAACATGATCAGTCCCACGTGGCCTGAATTTTCTGCTTGCTCTTGCTCACTTAGCTCCAGAGAGCTGCCTGTGCATATCCCTGGACATCCAAGCACATGGAGACAACAGACATGTACACAGCAACCCCAAGGAGATGCACAGACAGCAACATACATACATACACACAATACCCCACAAATACGCATGGAAAACATCATTCACAGACACAACCCAGCACATATGCATGGTCAACACATATATGCAGAGACAACTGAACACATACACACTGTCAACACCCCAACACAGACAGACAACACCTCACATCTGCAGTCTACAACATATACATGCATGAAGAACTCTGCACACATGCACAACACATACATGCACAGACAACACTGAGTACATACACAGACAACAGAACATACATGCATAAACAACCCAGTGCACAGGCACGTGCAAACCTGTGCACACGCATAAACAACCCTGTGCACACACATGAACAATTCTGTGCACATTCATGAACAATCCTGTGTACACACAACCGTTCACACACTTATGAATTCTGTGCACATGCATGAAAAATCCTGAATACACACATGGAGTCTAACACACACAAAAACCCATGCACATGCATGTTCATCACCGTGCAAACACCAGGTGTTTGACCTGACCCTTTACTCCATCCAGATCTCTGTCATGTGTCACCTCTAAGGAAGACCCTCCCAGACCACGCCACTGACAGAGGCTGTCCCTGTCTGTCTCCTCCTTGCCCTGACATCTGCCTTCTCAGCATAAATTACACTGCCATGCTAGGCACCCAGAGGTTCCCTGCTGGGATGTGCACTCTGAGAAGCAGGGGGCCAGATGGGTACATGGTGATTCTACCTGCACCAGGAACACGTGCTCACATATGGGCACACAGGGACTGTTCACTAGGGGAACAAGTGCATGACATGCAGTAAGGATGGTGTTCTACATGGGACATAAACAAGTATGTGCAGCAGGAGAGACAGGTCTGGCTTTAAGACAGATGTGCAGCCACAGTTTGCAGGAAGAGGAGCATGGGGACTACAGAGGGCCATGTATAGTGCACCACAGGAACATCACAGGCCCTTCCAAGCTCAGGCCCGCTCACCAGAGGCCGAGAATGTCCAACATGCTGCAGAGCCATGGCGGGCATGTCTCACCTGTCTCATCTCAACAGAGGCCTAGAGGGGACACCCCTGTCCCACAGACACCTTCCACAGACCCCCCTGTGAGGGAGAGCACAGCCTCGCCTGCAGGACTGGGGAGCTCTTCCCATGGGTCCAGCAGGGAGACCCACAACTCCTTCCCTTGCTGATGCTCTCACCTCTGTGGGACAGGGAAACTCGTGTGTACTTATCTCATGATGTACACGTTCATCCAAGTGTGCCCTCCATTGTGTGTGTTTCATTTAAATTCAAAAGAAAGGAAAGGCTGCACATCAAGCAGGGAGTCACGGCCACTCATGCCAGGAGCACGCCTCATCTGCTCGTGCCTGCCTGTGCTCAACCCTCCTATCCCCACCAGGCATCATGAGGAAATCTCTCAGCTGACTTTCCCTGGAGGCTACATGAAACTCATCCTCAGGGGAGAACTCTCAGTCCAGCACAGACGGCCCAGCTTCCAGGCACCAGGAAGAACACAGGGACTGACCTCTGCTCAATTCAAAGACCAAAGTCCTCCTGGCAGATGCAGGAACACACAGAAACTGAGTGTGTGATTCTGTAGAGAGGGAGGGAAGGTCTCCCTTTAGGAGGACACTTGAACTTGAACTTGAAACTTCCTGTATTCTAGTTGCAGCTAAGTGCAGCCACCTCACCCACCAGGTGGCACTGCTGCCCAGACGGTCCCTTCCCTGTTGGTCATGGCGCTTCAGGACCAGCTGGTCTTTGTTGGGGAGGACAGAGGGAGTGCTGTTGTGTGGCCTTACCACCTGCCCAGGTGCCGGGATGCTGAGGGCTGGACAGACAGACTCAGGCACATCTGCCATGCACTCTTAAAACTGGGCTGCTCTTTGCCTTGATTTATTTTTTATTTATTAGGCTCCCAAATGTTGCCAAAAGAATAAAGTAGAGAATGACCAAAAGGGCACCCAATAACCTAGGCCCACTTACGCTGCACTTGCAGAGGTGGTAGAAAGCCACTTGTCCTGACAAATCCAACACCACGGCCTCCATCAATCATACCTTCTCACTGTGGTTCTGGAAGTCCCATCTCTGAGGGGTCACCATCTCCACTTCCCTCCTCTCCCTTCCTGTCTGTACAGTGGTTCTCAACTGGGGTGCCCCTGCACACATGGGGGATAATGCTGTAGATGCTGATGGCCATGGCTAGGGATGTGCTCTCGACCAGCAGACAAGGGCTGGGCATGCCACTAGACATCCCATGTGCACATGGCAGCCCCCACAGAGGACTACCCAGCCCAACATGTCCAAAGGCTGCAATACCTTGCCCCAGAGCTACCTAGTCCCAGTTCTAATGCCTTTGAGGATCAATTTAAATAGTGTGTGTAAGCCATCTAGGAAACTGCATGGCCTATAGCAAATTCCCAGTATGCCACGGCCACTATTGACTCTGTCACATCTGCCATTGCGTCTATGTTTCTGTGTCTGATGGGGTCGGGTTGTGAGTTCTTCCATAACAGGAGTTGGCTCTGGAGCCCACAGAGTGAGAGAACTCTTAAGACTACTGCGAGCTCAGTCCTGCTGAGGCTTAGGGGGCAACATGCTGATGAGACTACAGCCACTTGTCTCTCTACTATTACCATAAACATTTCGTGCAATCTAGAAATATAAATGGAAAAAAGTCCCATCTAATCACTCACTGCCTTGCACAATCGGGGAAAGCTAAAATGTAAGACATAGTACTGTTCTCTGAGAAGTGTTAAGTCACTCAGGAGCTCAGATTCATAACCAATGTGATGCGGTAAACTGGAAACCCTAGCCCAGCCCCACCATGGGAGACAGGGAAGATCACACTGAGAGGGCACATCTCCATCAACATAGAGCCCAAGACTGCAGCAGGACATGTGTGGTCACATTCAGGGAAGGACAGAGTCTGTCCAAGTGCCACGTCTCGGAGTCTCCCTCCTCAGGGTCACACCACGACGCAAAGACAGGGGTACAAGTGTAGGAGAAAGCGAACCATGTGGAGGGCTGGCTTATGTCTGTTTAGGAACAAGGAGTGAGACCACTCAGAGACCATACATCAGGGTGGGCATTGCTATCAACTGATTCCCTAAAAGGGAACAAGATAAAATCAGTCTCATTACTTTCTAGAAACTTCCTATGTCTTCAGTTGAAACATGGGAATTTCCAAATACGCACATTTCAGACAGAGCATCATTCAAGTGAGCTGTTGTGCAAAGAGACAGAGACAGGAAGATGCAGAAAGAAAGAGAGAGAGACACAGGGAGAGAGAGAGGGATGGGATGGCATAGTGTGCCTGTAAAATTTTCCCTGTAAATTTTCCCAACAAAGATGCTGCTATACAAAGCAGCATGACTTCTTCTACCAAGAAGATACCTGCACTCGTATGTTCATTGCAGCACTATTCACAACAGTACAAACATAGAACCAACTTAGATGTCCATCAACAGTGGACTTGATAAGGAAAATGTGTTACATATACACCACGGAATATTACACAGCCATAAAGAAGAAATAAAGCATGTCCTTTGCAGCAATGTGTAAGTAGCTGGAAGCAGTTGTCATAAATGAACTCTCAAAGAGAAAACCAAATACTGCATGTTCTTACAAGTGGGAGCTAAACACTGGGTTCACACCAGCACAAAGATGGAAAAACAGACAATGGGGATTCCTAAAGTGGGGAGGGTGGAAGAAAGTGAGGGTCAAAACATTACCCATTGGGTACCATGCCTACCACCTGGGTGATGGGCTCAACAGAAGCCCAAAGCTCACCATTGCACAACATACTCATGTAACAAACCTGCACATATATCCCCTGAATCTAAAATAAAATCTAAAAATGTTTTTTAAAAATGCTGCTAGGAAAATGCCTTGCAATCTAGTTCATAAATTTGTAACCCATAGGTAATGTCCACTGGGCTCTTGGGGGGGGGGGGAAATCCTTACACAGATATGAATAAAGGTTAAATGGTGGCATTTTTAGCTGCTCTCAAGGCTATGAAGAAACAGAGATGAGGGAGGTGACAGCAAAATGGGACCTCAGCTCAGCAGGGGTTCAGCCTGGTGTCTTCTTGAGCCCAATATCTCTGGCTGCTAGGAAACTAGGGAAATTTAAAATCTAACACCAAACACAAAAATGTATTCAAGGTCGAACAACAGTTTCAGAACAGTTTCTGAAAACTCACTCTCTTTTACAGCTCTATGACTCAATAATTAAGGACTGTGTCCTACTGACAGGGACAAGAAGAGACAGGCAGACACACTCTGGGCACCGAGAGGGAGAGAGTCGGTAGAATGTAGCACTGGGACCAGAAGCAGCCACCAGCATACACCAGCAGCTGGTGCTCTTGAGAAAGCAGAAGCCTGACCCCTAGAGCCTGATGGATTTCCCAGCCTGGTTTGTGCAAGAGGGGAGACACAAAAAAACTGGAATTTATTTATTAAAAATTGTATGTTTATTCTCACGTTTAAACCTCAGTCTCCTTCAATTTACTCTCCGTTTGATGCAATACACCTATCGAGATGCTTTTCACACTGCATCAATTTTGAACTCATAAATTTTGATGCCTTTTAGTGCTTCTGACATTTTTGGTTTTACCTTTTCCACATCGGCAAAATGTTTCGCTTTGAGGATATTTTTCATCAGGGAAACAAATCAAAAAAGTCACCTGAGGCGAGATCAGGTGAATAGGGAGGGTAAGGCACAGGGGTCACGCCATTTGGAGTCAAAAACTGCTGAACACTCAGTGTGGTGTGAGCAGGTGTGCTCGTAAATCACGAAATGGGCAAACAAGTTGGAAAAAATCTGCAAAAAAAAAAAACTCACTGAAGCCAAACGCAGCCTCTTACAACAACGCAATCTGGGACACTGATGCCAATGGGTTTCTTGAACACTTGGGGAAGCCTACAGTAGGCCCACCCTCCAAAAACTAATTCCAGTTTTTTTGGAATTCCCCCATGTTTTTGAGTGGGTTGTGTAGACTCCCAGACTGACAAGGGCTTGGGAAAGCCTTGCTTGGCCAGGCTTGGCCTTGGGACAGAGGTCTGTGATATCTCATTTTCGCTGCCACCCAAGGAAAATCACTGGCTTTTCCTGACACTCAGATGCACAGATCATAATCACCCACCTCGCTCTGTGCTAAGACCTGATGGCATCTGCGGGTCCATCCAGGGCTAGCTGTGTGGAACTGAAGGCAGGTGAATGGTTCCTCTTCACAAGCATGCCTCAGACTCAGGGATGGCAGAGATCCAGAACACCCCCATGTGTGCACATGAGAGGACCCCTGGGCACCACGACAGGGTCTGGACCACAAGCAAGTGTCCTCAGGGAAGTGCTTGGTCTCTTGTGGGGCCATCAGTAACCACACACTGACCAGCTCTATGGCTCTGACACTGGGACCAACTGCATCCTGATGTGGGAGTCCAACCAAACCTGCATATTGGCAAGGGCATCACTGGGACAGTGACCCTTGGCCCTCTCCTGACAGATGGGACCTTCCACCCACTCCAGTGACGCCTCACTGAGCTAATAAACTGTTTTTCTTTTTTGTTTATCTACAACTTTGTCACACCCCATGTAACCTAACTGACTCGTGGGCTCAACCTTCCAGGAAGACAGACTCCAATTCCCTCCCCTCCTGCTATATCTCAGGGCAGTGGCTGGACAGCCTGCAGCTGCTCCCAGAGAGGGACTGGCCTTTCCTGAGCTGCTTGTTGGATAAATGACTAAAACAGAAGGGGTTGAGGGTTGCATAAAGCTATTTTAAATTTTTATAAAACAAAATTCCGGCAGCTGGAGACAGTGGGGGAAGAGGAAGAGCATTAGTGAACGTTCTTTTTCCAAACTTCTGAAAGCCTTCCCTCCCCATTCCCCCAAAAGTGTCCCGTGCCATCTCCCCAAGCTGCTGCCAGGACTCTGAATACAAAGTGACCTCAGAGCCTCAGATCGCTCCTGACCACGCTACCATGGACAGGAACACAGTCGACTCCTGCATGTCCCACAAAGGCCACCCACAGGTTGTGCCCACACCCAGCTTCTGCAGGCGGAGTCCACAGGGACGTCACTCTGGGGTAAACCGTGTAGAGCACTGGGCTCAAGCCACTTCGTTCCATTCACAATCTGTTCCTGTTCCTGGTTCCTCAACTCCATGTGGTCACCAAACACCATCTGCCCATCTGTGTCCCTCGGGCATTTCTGAATGTGGCTTTTATTATTATCCCCATTTTAAAGGTGAAATGGATACTCAGATAACTTAAGCAAATGCCATCAGAGTTATCAAATATACAGCAAAACGCAAACCTCCAGCCACATCCTCGGGCACCACTTCCCACAGTTTTTGTGTGGCTCCCAAGCTTCATTTAGATTCCAAGCACCCTGTTGCTTTTAAGAGCAGCCTCAGGCATTTTTAATTTAAAGATGAAGGTCTTGATTCCCTTGTACTCTTGAGTTTCCTCAGCCAGCAGCTGGGGTGCCTGGTGTGCATGTGCTGCTCAGGAATCCACCCAGGATGGTCTCAGGTGTCCCTTGCATGGGGACCTTGGCCCAGGTCTCCCAGCTGGTGCCTCCAGGCAGGGGTAGGGTCTTGCTTTCTGCAGCCCTGGTGGTGGCTGCTTCACTGCTTCTCCTGAGGTTAGCTGCAGAGGCTCTAAATATAAAACTTTGACATCCTCAGCACAGATTTTCTTTGCCTCATGCCCTTGTCCCATCCTCACCCACTTCCTCTGAGACTGAGCTACAGGCCTGTGGCCTTCATTTTCTCTTGCATCCTCCAAGGCCTCTTCTTGGTCTCTGCTGAGATAGAATGGGAGCCAGACCCTGGGGCTCCCTGGCTTTGGTTGCCCTTCTGCCATGTCTCCTGTCTGTCCCATGTCATGGGACACAGGGGGACAAGCCTAAGAACATCCTTCTGCCAAGTGGTGGCCTCCCTGTCCCAACCCACATAGGGGCTGGGACATGGGGAACCTGCTCAGACCATACACTGGCTTCTGAGCTGCAGACCAGTGTGGCTATCCCTGCCTCTCTGTTACGGCCAGGCGAAAGTAGACATTTCTGCTGGGAGCACAGAGGTCTGGGTCCAGCCCAGCTCAGACACCCTCCTTATCCCAACCACCCACGATGATGCTTTCTTCACCCTATGTCCTATTCCAGGGTCCAAGACTGAAACAACGGTTTCTTCTGCCAAGGCTGGTCTCGCTCTCTCCCCTACTTCACCCCCCAGATAATGTTTATTCATCCTCAAAACTGGCTCGACTCTCTAGGGGAGGTTTCCTCAACTTTTCCTGGCAGGAATAACTCCACAGCCCTTTGAATGCTGCATCTGTCATGTACACCTGTCACAACACGGGTGGCCTACACTCACCCCATACGGCTTCATGTTCTTTGGAAGTAGGAGCCATTACATCTGTATGAACTCCCCAGTCCCGGGACAGTCAAGATACATTGTTAAAACCCAAAATGAACGTGCCAACAGGAACCCAGCTCCATACACCAAGGACTGTCTTCCCTCTTCATCTGACCTGGTGCCCCACAGCCAGTGAGAAAGTTTCTTTATCCACATCTCTGGGTAGCCTCCCTAGGACACATCTTTGTACTTATATTTCAATTTCACAATATTCTCTGAGAAGAAATGCAGAGAGATGGACCTACTAGACTCAACTGGAATCCCGCTGTCGCTGAGGTTAGGCTGGTTCACATATAACCTAAGTCTAACCTGTCACAGGGCTCTGTGGCACACAGGCTAGATAGCTCACAGTGTGTATTTGATGTGCTGAGACAGGAGAAGGGCTGTGCCTCTCCTAGGCACGGCAGACAAGATGCCTCGGGGATGTCTGTGGAAGGAATGGCTGTGGTCAAGAAATGGCTGTCTGGGATGCAGAGGACAGAGAGGTCAAGATACAAAACCAAGAAACACCAAACTGCCTTCAACTTTACCTTGAATCAGCCCTGCAGGAAAGCTAGGACAGACACCTGTTGTCCTGCCCACCCCTAGCACCTTAATTATGAAATCATGGAAATGGAGAATAGTAGACTTGGAAGAACCCTGAGAGGTTCAGGTGATCAATTACCTCCCTCATTTACAAGAGGAAAATGAGGCCTAGTCAGTGAAAACACACGCTTGAGTGACAGAGTGAGACAAAACCCAGGTTCTCTGTGTCATGGGAAATGGGTAGCAGTGCCTGTCCCCACCCCTGAGGGCCCCAGCTCCATGGGCAAGAGGCCAGGGGCATGATGAGGGCCCCCAGTTTTTTCTAAGGGGGATAGACTCTGCAGGGCCCCCTAGCCTTCTGTGAGCAACTTCATCCCCAAGCGACACCACAGGATTTCGTGGAGAATGATTATCCTTCGCAATAAAACACATACGATCAAAGGAGCCAAGTGTCTTCCTCACCATGGGGCTTCTGGTTTCTCAACTTGTGCGATGTTCTACAAAATTACATTTCACTGGCAACTCTTTAAAGAAGCTTTCCCTCATATGGCCATGGAGAAAAAAGGGGGGTTTGGTGTTTTCTTTTCTTTTCTTTTTTTGAGAAAACAAACGGCAATTAGTCTAGATTTTTAGAAGGCTAAGATGGCAAAAGACAAAACATCAGTTCTATTTTGCTCTTCACATGGCTTTGGTCAAATACGTTCATGTTTTGAGTCAATAATAAAGAATATCCACATCTAGATATTCTTTATTATTGTCTAGAGATGGATCACATGCTGCCGACTGGCCGATAGCAAATGGATAGCTCATATGCACACACTCAGCAAAAAAAGATATGCAAAGTATAACTTCAACATATCCTCATCTACATGTGAACCTCCCACCCAACAAACCAGAGAAGCTGTTTAGATGGCAGTATATTCCCAGAGCAACAACAAAACAGTCAAAGCACCAGCCTCAGGCTGTCTCTAAAGGCTGGAAGAATGTTTTTAGAAGTTCTTCAAAACAACATCATGGTAGAAGTACAACTCATATTTGTGAATGTGCCATGAAATCTAGGAGTGTTCACATGGGATGCTGTCACATCAAGACTCAGCACACAGAAGCAGGGTCCGACCACTTGCTCCAAGGTCTCCGGAAGATCCACACGTGAGCTTAGGCCTTTAGAAAGAGCAGTGCTCACCGGGCTCGGTGGCCCAGCCTGTAATCCCGTGCCTTTGGGAGGCTGAGGTGAGTGGATTGCCTGAGCCCATGGGTTTGAGACCGGCCTGGGCAGGCGAGACCTCATCTCTACAATAAATCAAAAAATCAGCCAGGCGTGGTAGCACGTGCCTGTAATTCTGGCTACTCGGAAGGTTGAGGCGGAAGGATCACTGGAGCCCAGCAGGTCGAGGCTGCGGTGGCCGGGAACAGCCACTGCACTCCAGTCTGGGCGACAGAGTGAGACTCCAACTCAAAAAAAAAAAAAACAAAGAAAGAGCAGTGCTCATCACCCAGTGGTGTCACGTGGTGTGCTTTGTAAAAATGGTCTGAGGTGGTGAAAACGACAGATCAGAACCCTCTCCTAACACCGCTGGAAACATTCTCCTGCCGATGCTTTCGTCTGTTGAAAAGTCTGTAAAAAAGCTGACTAAATGTCCTCTCTCAGGCTATTTCCCAGCCATCCGCAGAATATTCATTTAAACATGAGCTCCTCCTACCACCACGCTGTTCCCTGCTGCTCAACAGAAATTTAAAAGTCAAAACAAGACAAGGATCCATACTTAGCTTCCACCAGGCTTGTGTTTGTGCAGGCACCCAGGCACGTGGGCTTATCTTCCCTCTTAGCTGTAAGTTCTTAGAAAATAAGCCCCTGGGACATGGCAAGGCAGTAAGAGGCCCTCAATTCACAAAGTAAATGTCCCTCTAGGGTTTTGCACATCAATTGGCTCATTCAGACTTTGCCTTTTCAAACTGAAAAACATGTGTGGCCACCTCAAAAAAGAACCTCCTTGAGCTCGCCTTCTCTTTCTTTATGGGAGCAAATCACGGCTGTTCTCTGGGGCCTCTGCTCTCTGCGGGCCAGCCATGCAGAGGTGGACACAGCCTACCCTCCCCCAATGCTCCCTCCCCCTAAACCAACCTCGAGCCCATAATGAATGGTACAAAGTGTTCTGTTCCCTCAGTCAAGGATGAGCCGGCAGCTCCGCACGTGCCCAAGAGCACGCATCCATCAGGCTGGAACACACTCCACTGATGCTTCTGGGCAGAAGCCTTGGCCCTTTTCATAAAAAGACCTTCCTTTCCCAATACTTAACATGTTCCTAACTTCCTAGAAACAGCCATTTTCAAATGTTCCCACTCTTATGCAACCTTCCTATTTTTATTAGGCAAATATGGACAATAATTCATAGACATTTTATAATAACCATGGAAAAGCACACAGATGTTCATCTTCCCTTAAAAAAAAAAAAACACTAACTCACTCCAAAGTATATCTGAAATACCACCTGGTACCCAACAAACAGAAACTGCTCTGCTTTGAGGAAAGCTATAAAAATAGAACAGTAAGCATGGTTCCTGGGCTCACAGAATAGAAAATTATTTTTGAAAGACACACTTAGAAACGATCAATTGAACAACACAGCAAAATCACATTAAGCACTAAAAGGTGTGACTTGATGAAACAAGCTATAGATGCTATACACCTACACTACTTAATAGAAATATAATGTGAACCACATGTGTAACTTAAATGTCTTATTAGCCACATTTAAAAAGTTAAAAGGAAGAGATGTGATTAACTGTTATCTATTTTACTTAATCCAACATTTGCAAAATATCCATTCAACATGCAGTCAACATAAAAAATACTGAGATACTTTACTTTTCTTTTCATACTAAGTCTTCAAAACCTGGCATGTATTTCACACAGATTAGGACCCCAGATAGGACATGAGGTCTTAAGGCAAAGCAAACATCTCCATCCCAGACCAACCAGAGCAGGAAGACAGGCTTCCTGCAGTGGGGTTGCTTAGAGGTGTTTCCAGCGCCCCCTAGGGGCCTGCAGTGCCAGCACCGCCAAGGCACCAGGTCCTCTCTGAGAGTGCACTGGGTTAATGTCCACTGAAACTGAACACCCACACGCGACCTGCTGGGCCAGGGCTCTGGGCCTTCCCAGCTCCAGCAGAAGTCACACACATATATGTGCC
Source organism: Carlito syrichta (assembly GCF_000164805.1). Lineage (NCBI taxonomy): Eukaryota > Metazoa > Chordata > Mammalia > Primates > Tarsiidae > Carlito > Carlito syrichta. Next base: position 48,820 of record NW_007022156.1, read on the forward strand.
CATCAGTCACACTCAAAGGGATTTGGGAATATGAAAGAGAAAGAAATAGCCGACTGTGAACATGGTAGAAACTCTTTGGCCATGGAGAAAGTACCACCATTGGACTGGAAGTCATTCTCCTATCTTGTAGGCTTTCATAACCAGGGAATGCCCATGCGTCCGATTTGTTGTTCTTATTTATCCACACAAACATCCACAAATTGAAGGAATGCAGGTGCTCTCGCCCCCAAATGCTCCATCTCTCCCAGCTCTCACACCCACTGGGACCCGCCACCAAGTCACATCCCTGATAGGCAGTGAGCATGAGGTGGCCATGAGTCCCACTGCATCTGTCCCCATTCTCACCGCCACAAGACCTAAATAGCCACGGCCACACAGAACCAGCACCATGTGAGCGCTCACTTCCTCTCCGCCCTCTGGGACGCACAGTTGTGTCCAAGCAGTCCTGAATGGCAGATGGACAGGAATCAAGGCAAACAACGAAAGGGTGGCAGACTCCAAGCTTGTCCCACTCCATGGAGCTGGAAATAGATGTGCCCAAACAGGCCCCATTCCCGCTACGTGGGACTGCAAGAACCAGGACACACGCCAGGTTGCCTCTCTCTCCCCGCAGCCCGTCCCAGGACTAGGTACTCATCACCACAGCAGTTATGAGGGTGCAAGCCAGGGCTAAGGAAGCTCAGGTTATGGAGAAGAGTTGACACTGGAGAGACCTGAATTCATATACACGTTGGCTTATGATGATGCGCCAACTGTCTGCCATAAGCCACAGCCTCCTTCTCTGGAAAGAAGGGATAGTACAGTGTCCACTACTGCATCAGACTTCTGCAAGGATTAAAGTGGACAATCTTGGGAAGTACCTTTATAAACCAGTGTATAGGAACTCTGAAAATATTCATTCCTTCCCCCACGTCCTTGCAGGGGAGGGGAAAAAAAACCCTAACCATATTATTTCCAATATTCTTTACTTTCCCCGGATAGTCTAAGGTCCTGCAGAGAGATTAGGGGAGGAAAAAACAAAAACTAAAACAAACAAACAAAAAAAAAGCACAACTGTGTTTTGAATGAACACAAAATGCTGATCAATCTTTCAAACTACTGGTTCCCAACATTTTCTCCATCTTAGAAATTTTTTGTAAACTTTTCAGTGTGAAATAATTTCCGACATACAGAAAAGTTGCAAAAACAGTACAGGGAATCCCCACACACTATTTACTCTGATTTCCCAAACATTAACATTTCTTGTTTCTTACTCTTTCCCTGTCTTTCAAAAATTTTTTTTTTCTGAACCACTTAAGACTCCATTGCAAACATCCTAGCCCTTCACATAATAAGTGATTCATTGTGTATTTCCTGAAACCAAAGGTATTTTTGTTATAATCACAGTACAGTTATCAAAATCTTGAAAATAAAATTAATGCAACATTAATATTCCATGGACAGACCTTATTCAAATGTTGTCAATTGTTCCATGCCTGTGTTTTAGAGAAAATGAAAAAAAAAATTCTAGTAGAAGATCACATGTTACATTTGTCACATCTCTTTTTTGTGTGTGTGAGAAAGCAGGATTTATTGAGAGGACAGAAAAGCTCCCACAGCAGGAGGGGACCTGAAGGGGCTGCCCCTAGTTTTCTTTAAAATGAAACTATTCCTTGGTTTTTCTCATTTATGCTGAGAAATTTTCCCTTGATCAGTTATTTTTTAAAAAAGAAATGAGGTCGTGAAAGTCCCTCCTATAAATTATTCAAAATGTAAGAAAATCCAAGGGCTATGAACTCCAGAGGACCTCTGCCAGACTTTTCTACTTCAGCAGGCATGTGGTAGCCAGACCACGTGTGTGTTTGTGGAACTGGTCAGCAGAGTGTCTGAGAAGTCAAATGTGGGGGGAAGGTCTGTGTGCAAGATCAGGAAATCTTGCTCCCAGCAAACCCACAAGAGTGACACAGAGGCCTTGTAATGAACATTTTGCTGCAGTATTTCGTAACAGAGAATGTTTCCTCTGATACAAGAATGTCCTTCAAATAAAAGAAAGATTAAAATAACATATGTATGAGGTATATACACCTCAGTTTCCTCCTGTCCACAGGGATAACATCCTCCTCAGTTATTCTTCTTAAGAAGATAATCCAGAAGGATCCATGAAAGAACCAATGGCTAAAGATTGTGGTTTTAGATATATCATCTCATTCAATCAAGGGTCCTAGAAAATAAAGCTTGGGGATATAACAAGATTACAAAGATTTTTAAAGGCAAAAAAAAAAAAAGTCAAGTAGGACCATTTTTTCCTTTACCTACACACAGGAGGGTGTCAGCAGCCAGTAAGGAGGGGCTGTTTCATTTTCTATAAAACACAGGAGTGGAACAATTGTCATGGTGGTCAGCACGACACTGGGGAGGGTGTTTAATAAGAAATCCAATAAACAAGCCAGCACAAGCCTCCAGAAGGATGAAGGAAGTAAGAAACCTAAGCAACACCGACCAGGGAGCCAGACATCTGAGCACCGGTTGCAGGAAAAACATGGTCAGAAGTGGCAGTGTCTCAGATGAATTGCTGAAATACCTGGGATACTTCACACAAGTGCCAGGAATCCCAGGATCTTGGGTAGCCCGGGAATTTGAAAAGCATCACAAAGTGGCCACTTTTTACCTATGTTTTTGATACTTTTTCTAGAGCCCAGAGGCAAGAGAGAGCTATGGAGTCCCCATTCCCACCATAGTGTGGAAAGTCCCTACTAGTCCCTTCCCCAGTGGGGCCGAGCCCCCCAGACACCAGGGTGTGGATATAACCAGGTACCACTTGTATGGAAACACAGCCAGCTCCTGTCAACTACACACAAGGCTACACGTCCCACAGACATTCACCTGCCTAAAGACCAAGGCCCAGAGTCCCAGGCTGTCACCCCGACTCCTGGATGTCAGCCGATTATTTACTTAGATTTCTAACACACACATATGCTTCTGTTTAGCTGCAAAAATGTCCTCTCTTTTACTTCCCCTTCCCCATGAAACCACTTGACAAAGAGAATCCTGTGACATCTTCTATGGGCACCTGAGGAGACACAGAAGAAAGGGTCAGAACCCCCAGGCTTCTGTCCTCCACACCTCAGCCCTCCCTCCCCTCTCTCTCTCATCTCCCCATCCAGAGCAACCCACAAAATCCTCTTGGATAAGGTAGTTCCAGAAGAATTTTCATGAGTAAGATCTTCTCCCTTCCAGTAAGTACACAATAAACTGGATATGAATCTGAGGGTCCTAGTCCTTACTGTTAAAAAGCACACTGGCTTGGCTCCTGCAGCTCTGGAAGACAGGGTGAGGCCCAAGGCTCTACAGCTCCAGACCCACAAGGCACCTGTTCCTACATGCACAAGCAGCTCCTGCATCTGGTGTCTCATGGTCCATAGGATGTGTTCTCCTGAATCCTAACAATAGCCGATCCCGGGGCACACCCCTCTGTTTCAACACCTTCATGCCATCTCGGCACATTTCTTCCCCTACCGAGAATGTATCCACCTGCCCACAGGCTCTAATGCCTGAGATTCAGCATTGAAGTCTCTTCCTTGGACCTTTTCTGCAGAGCATCCTCTTGCTGTCTGGCTCTGGCAGCAGTGTCATCACGTCATGCTCCGCGACCCAGAGTGCTTGGTGTACACCACTGGTTCATGTAGACCTTGCCCTAAAACAGAGCAACTTCTCCTAGAGCAGAGACAACATCTCATGTGCCTTTAAACATTAGGCAGGCAGCATCGTTAGTGCACCCCTGCAGATCCAGTCACCATGTGATGAGTAACTGACAGGACAAACTGGGTCTACAGGCCAGTCTGCACTTCCTCCAGGAAGGTAAGGGGCTGTGCAGCTCTGATTTCTACCATCAGCCACTCGCTTTGGTTAAGGCTGCGAAAAGAAGAGGCCAGAATTTTCAAGTCTAATTCAGAATTCTCAGTCTTTGACCCCATGCAAATACATCAACATGGCCTGTCCAGACTGAAATATTCAATAAAACCATGGATCAGAACATGAAAGCATGCTCATCTGTTCCTTCTGGGAGCACAACATGGAAAAATCAGAACGGCAGTAGAAGAAAGAAAGAATACAAATTTCTGCAGTGTCCAATACAGTTCATCATACACTAATGTGTCTACTCGCGGTAATTCAAATGAAAATGGAAATGCCTTGTGGTATAAATCACGGGGACCAAGATCAATATTTCCCTTTAAATGTAATTAGACCACAGCCCTCACTGTTATCAGATGGTCCCCACACAGCCATTTGAATGCTTGAATTACACCTTGCAGGACTTTTAGAGGGAGGTTTTTATCTGGAGAAGTGGGTTTAAAGTCCAGAGTGTCTGACAGGGATCTCCCCTGCTGCTGCCACCACTGCTACCGTGATATGCACCCAGGCAGCCCACCGACAGACTCAGGAGCTCCGTTTCCTCATTCCTAAAGTGGGTTTTCAGCAGATAACTTTTAGGTTAGAAGGCTGAGACAGAAAGGAATGTTCTCATTACCAAGTCCTTCACATATCATTTTTTCCTCCAAATTAAAAATCTTACACTGCTTCCTGGGTGCACCCACACCTCCCAGATGCCTTTGTCATGGTGAATAGTCCACATCACCTTGTCTTATCACCATACAAGTTAGACAAGCCTCTCTGTAACTGCCCCTCATCTCTCTCCCAGGAGCCTGTCTTGACAATTGGGCCCTTCTAGTTGCCCATAATCTGCCCATAATCCCTAGTAAACACACACTCTGCCCATAATCCCTAGTAAACACACACAAATCTGCCCATAATCCCTAGTAAACACACACTCACCCTCAGAATGGCCCACTAACCTTAGAAAAAAGTAAAACGTAACTCTGGACATCTAATATGATCAAGTAGATCTGACCTTCTGCTTCAGAGCCCAAGAAGCCAGTCTGGGAAGGTGGCATGGTCTCGCTCAAATATTCAAAATTCCCCAAAGATCCCAGAACCAAAAGACCAATTTCTTCACTTACTTCAAGAAATTACTCCCTCAGAGGTCCAAACACTTGCGGTCCTAATAACTAACCAGCACCTAACACCCCAGAGCAGGCCACTATTAGAAGGTTACTTGGTGAAAATGTGTTATTAAATACAAAGAGCTAGATCACATATGTATGGTTATGCAACACTTCAAGACAGGGATGTGTTCTGAGAAGTGCATTGCTGGGTGATTGTGTCACTGAACAAACATCCTAGACTGTACTGACACCCACCTAGAGGGTCTAGCCTACTGCACACCTGGGCTGCATGGTCTAGCCTGTGGCTTCTCGGCTGCACACCCACACAGCAAGTTACTGCACTGAGTATTGCAGGCAACTGCCACACAATGGTGAGTAATTGTGTGTCTAAACATATCCAAACACAGAAACGGTACAGTAAAAACACAATATTATCATCCTCAGGACCACAGGCATCCACGTGGTACATGGTTGACCTAACATCACTATGTGGTGCATGCCTGTACTTCAGAGCACAAGCACACAGCTGTGTCTGGGTTATCTAACCACAACCAGAAGCGCTCTGAGTAGTGGGCTTCACACCGCATCACCCCCGCTCAAGAGACCTGCCTTGGAGCCATGAGACTCTCAACTCCAGGCAGGGTCAGGCACCCCAGGACCCAGAGGCATGTGATGAGCCTGCTGGGAGCTTTGCAACTCTGTCTTCTAGTCTTCTGCGTGGTTTGGGGGGTGGAGATGGGGGTGAAGTTGTTTGGTTTTGTTTGCAATTTAACTCTCTGAACCCTGTCTTAATTTTTTCACTGTATATTTCTTGTGGGACTTATGATTGTACTTTCCAGAAATCCCGAGAGACATGATCATTCCCAGCTCTAAAACTCATGTTCCAAATCCCTCTCCTGCTCAACATGGTATTGAGAACGCAGTCTCCCCAGCATGTCAAGCCTGACTCGCCTGCATGACAGCCCATGTCCTCACACCCTGCTCTCGTTATGTTGACTCCATAATTCCTCCGTTAAGAACAGAGAGTTGTATTTGTCAGGGTATTTTCCATGAATTTCCTTAAAGAAGAAGAAGAAAAAAAAAAAGAATAGAGAGATGTTATTATCACGTTCAATTGATCAGGAAACCAAGAGTCAGAGAGGTTAAGTGCCTTCTCCCAGGAGGGACACACTTGGAGAACTTTCAACTTAAAGTGCCTCAAATTAGCCACTCTTTTGAAGCCCACCTCTGATGTGGCTAATGCTATTCTGTTCGCAAAGTCTCCCATGTGTACTTACATAGGCAAGGACATCCAAGACCCTCGGGGACCAGACTTTTTTGTTTTTTTTTTGAGTTGGAGTCTTACTCGGTCACCCAGACTGGAGTGCAGTGGCCGCTCCCGGCCACCTCAGCCTCGACCTGCTGGGCTCCGGTGATCCTTCCGCCTCAGCCTTCCGAGTAGCCGGAATTACAGGCATGTGCTACCACGCCTGGCTAATTTTTTGATTTATTGTAGAGATGAGGTCTCGCCTGCCCAGGCGGGTCTCGAACCCACAGGCTCAGGCAATCCACTCACCTCAGCCTCCCAAAGGCACGGGATTACAGGCTGAGCCACCAGACCCGGCTGGGACCAGATTTTTTAACACATGCCAGGTGCTACAACCATGATGATTTTGAATCACTGATCCGACATGTTCAAGGAAGAAAATATTCACTACAGAAGATTCAAGAAAATTCTCACATGCTCACTGCCATTTTTCTTGGGTAGGAATTCCCACAGCTGACTTCCTCCCATAAACAATGTATCAACCTTTGTGGGAATTTCCCTGAACACTTCCCGTCTGACATAGATCACCAGCTTTACCTTCATGTCATTGTAGACTGGTCTTTTGGTTTCCATGCCCTTCCCATCCCTGCCTCAGGAAGCATTCCAGCCAGGGATGGTTCCCTGCCCGCATCCTCCAACCCTCGAGATGGGCCTCTGGGAGCTTCGACCTGGGCTCCCCCACGTGGTCACCATCCACATCATCCCCCATACTTCCTCCTCCCACACCATCCCCACCCCCACATTGCCCCACGCCATTCCATCTCCACCTCACTCTGCCCCCACCCCCACACGCCCCCCACTCTGTCCTCCTCCCGCACCATCCTTACCCCCACACCGTCCCCATCCCCACACCACCCCAACCCCAACACCGTTTCCACCCTAGATTGTCTCCGTCCTCCCTCTGTCCTCCTCCCACACCATCTCCACCCCTGCATCATTCTCACCCCCATACTGCCCCCACCCCGATGCTGTCCTTACCCTCACTCTGTCCCCATCCCCACTCTGCCCTTCTCCCACACTCGCCCCAGCCCCCACCTCCCCTGCTGCCCCCAGCTCCCACCATCTTCACCCCTGTCCGAGGGCCACCCTGGAACTCCTGCAGAGGGAGCACATCTGCTCTGTCACGCAATCCATGGAGCCCCCGTAGAGCCACGACACCACCCACCCAGCCAGCGCGTCCCGTGGGTGTGTCCTAGGCCCAGCCTGGTCCATGTGCCATGTTCTCCTCCCTCCTCCCAGCTGATTTTATTTAACTCCATGGAGCCCAGCCATCCCAGCCCCTCCACAGTCCAGTGCCTGCAGCACAACCTGCTCAACTCGGCCATGGCCATGTGTGCCACACTCTCCCATGCCACCTGCCAGCTCCCCCAGTGAGGGGGCACAGAGCCCACCAGGCCCCTGAAGCCAGAGACTTCAGGCATGGGCTCTGCTTGTTCTAGGGCATCTGGAGTTTGCTTCATGGGGTGCTGGGACATGCAGAGACAGAGGGCCTATCATGAAGAAGCTTATGTCCATGTCCCAGAAACAGGAGGCAGGGCAGGCCATGGGACCAACATGGGACCCACAGGTGGGCCAAGAGGCAGTGGGAGGACAAAACAGGGCAGGAGACTTCCCTTTAACCTCAAAGGGAAGGAAGGGGTGAGGCAGGCTGAGGAGGATCAGGCCTGGCCCTGGGACGACTTTGGCAGGCTCCGGGGCTGGTACATCAGGAGCAGGGAGTGAGAGCCCACTAGGGGGTGAGATGGGTGCTGGAGATTGGCTTGCTGTAGAAGGCATGGCTGCAGGCAACATGTGCCACCCCAGAAGATGACCAGCCTAGGAAGGGCATCCCTGCAGGCCAGTGAGGCCCAGGGCAACAGAACAGGGAGAGAAGAGGCTGAGGAACGCTCTGTTGGGCCAGCTGGGTGACACTTCCTGGGGAGGGATGGAGTCTCCTCTGGAAGGTTCTGCTTCTCCTTCCAACCCATGGTTATTATGAGATGAGGGGTGTCTCAGGTGTCCTCCTTTGGGCACCCACAGGGAAGGCACATACCTCTGCCAGCCCAGGTCTGTGGACTTCACCTAGGTGTGTCATCTCCCCATTGAACAAAGAAGCAAATACAGAGTTTATATCTTTAAAAAAGAAAATGTACTTAAAGTGTGCAGTCTTCAAGAACAAAACCAGGCCTTTTCTTTTTGATCAAGTCTTACCTGGATTCTACTCTGGACCACGCACTGATACGAGCACAGGAAACACATGGAGAATCAGGGAGCTGGGTCGTCCACATCTCATGGAGCTCAGAGTCTAAGCATGTTCCCCCATGTGTTGGTGGGAGGAGCCAACGTTGAGCCAAGGAAATCTTGACTGGGTCTCAAACCCAGTCGTCATTTAACTTGTGCAAGATGGCAAGTTACCTCAGTTCTCAAAACCTGTCTTCCCCTCATGTGCAAAACAGGCTAACTCCACCTCTCAGGATCCATAGAAAAAACACATGATGGATTGTGTGTCATGGTTATAGGTCCACAAGCAGCATACAGTGCACAGAGGAAGCATGGTGTGTGTATTTTCCATGACTTTTCCATTCTTCCTGTAATCCCAGCCCCATCAGGCAGGGTCCCCCCAAAAACCCCCCAAAAACAAAAAGATTTTTTTAAAAAACACAAAAAACCTTATTCAGTAGTTAACCCAAATAAATGGGGTTGAGGACCTCTCCCTGCCCTAGTACCCTTGAAGTGCCTGCTGACCACGGGTCTCAGGACATGCCAGCCACAGTCCCACGAGCCAGGTCCTTATAGTAAATCTTTCTATATATGCATGTACACACACACAGAAAAAAATCAATATATGTTGTTATATATATGTGTGCACACAAACACACACACGTACATGCATCTTATTGGTTTTGCTTCTCTGGGGAGTCCTGACAAGCACACCTACAGACAAAGGCCACAGGGTCACTGTCTGTTGCATGGATGTCTGAGGCCCATCCACGAGGCTGCCCCAAGTCTCAGTCCCTGGACACCCACATCAGCTCTTCCCAGGGATCCACACAGGACAGCACACTTCCTTCATCCAAAGTGCCTCAGCTCAGAGAGATGCCCATTTGCACCTATAAGCACAAGGCCAAATACAGTGAGAACACTCTATGTGGCTGTCACCAGCATGCTCCTGGGTCACCATCATCACTATAAGTATCAAACCATCACACAGCTAACAGGTCTTAAGAGTGTCGGATTTAGTAAACAAGAACAATCTGGGTAAGTTGCAGCACCAATTCCTTGAGGTCTCTGAAATGTACCTTTGCAGACTCACATCCAACATCCCCGCTAGGGGAGCACCAAGCCTGGTGGCCCATCTTTCTGGGACTCTGCACATGGAGCCCCTGTATAGCTGTCCCTGACCACCCACCAATGCCCAAGCCCAGGGCTCTGCAAGGAGTCTCATCACGCACCAACCATCTCGGCAACAGTCACGGGCACTGAAATCTCACTCAGAAACAAGATTCTGAGATCAGGATGATCCCACTGTGTTCCAGCCACAGTGCCTGGTGAAGTGCCAGTGTCTTCAGGATGAGCTGGATTAATGTCACCTCCTTTAGGACATACTCACCAGATTCCTGTGAGTGGATCCTGACAAATGACTATAGACTGAAACCAGGGAGGTCTTTCCAGAAGTCCCCAGATGTGCAGTTCTCATGTTCATATCCTCACAGCTCAGGCATCAGCAGGTGATTATGCGCTCATGTGATGGTTACTGATAGCTACCGAACTCCACCTAGCATTTGCAGCACCACTCATTTAATTTAAGAACACTGGACTGTACCCCTCTTTAGAAGATAATTTTTGTTTGAACTGACCCTGGATTCACTTGTAGGCCATTTCTGTCTGCCATACAGCTGCTAAATTACTTGGGTTTGCATCTAATAACTTTGGACCTTTGGCAGCTCTTCGATTGTTTAATTATTTTAAAAGCCAGTCTCCAAGACATTTTCCCTTAATTAGTTATGCTTTCCTCCTCTGTTATTTCCCCCAGGAACAGGCCCCAGATGTCTGACACAAGCACACGTTCAACTCGGTTCGAATTAAAATGTTCTTAGTGACCGTCCACTGGACACCAAGAAGCAGGGGTTATCTAAATTGGTAAGATGCAATCCTGACCCTGGGGATGCCTGTTCGATACCATTAACTGTCACCAAATGTTTCCTTCCTAGAAAATATCCTAAGTAGTAACATCAACTTCAGGAACTGGGACTTAAAGTGGAAATTTTTTCATTCTGAAAGTAGGGTTAAGCATCTTGACATCTCCAACTCCTGGATGTTAGGTGACAAATAATAAAATAGAAACTTTAGGGGGGCACTAGCACTGACACCCACAGCCCTAGTGGCCATCACTAATCCATCATGGCAGTTTCTCCATCAGAGTCTTTCTCTATACATTACTCTGGAACGATTCCACCACTGGACCTTGCATAGGACAGACAAGCAATTTGTCAGCTCTGACATACAAGGGAAAACCCCTCAAAAATGAAATTTATTTATTAAAAATTGTGTATTTATTCTTACATGTTTAAACTTCAATCACCTTCAAAGTACTCTCTTATTAAGATGCTTGCTTTCTCCACTGCTCAAAACAGTTTTTGAACTTGTCGATTTTAATGCTTTTTAGTGCTTCTATCATCTTTTTTGTTTCACCTCTTCCACATAGGCAAAATGCTTTCCTTTGAGGATTTTTTTCATCTGGGGAAATAAAAAAGTCACTCGAGGAGAGATCAGGTGAATAGGGAGGGTGGGGCATGGGGGTCATGCTGGTTTTGGTCAAAAACTGCTGAACACTTAGGGTAGTGTGGGCAGGTACGTAATCATGGTGGAAGAACCAGCCCCTGTTTGCCACAACTCCGGACATTTCTTCCACAAATCATGACACGACTTTCTCAAAACTTCCAGATAAAAACTTTGGTTAACTATTTGATCCAGAGATCAAGTGTATCACAGGAGGCCCACTCTCCAAAAAATAATTCCAGGGTCGGGGATTACCTCCTTGCGCAGCAGAGCCTCTGATCTACAAAGACATCATGTATCTAATGAACAGCTGTGAGGTTTGTTATATGGAAACTTGTTCCATAGTAACTGTTACAGAGTAGAACATCCCATGTTAACAACCTAACAGTAGCTTGTTACAAGGTAGCAAAATCTACAGCAAGTTTGATACATAGTAACTCACTCCCTAGTAACAGAACACCCATCAGGACTCAGGGCTCCTGACTTCCCACCCAGGGCACTTTCTTCTCCAATCCAAAATTCCTGGCTTCATTTTCCCACAAGAAACATTTCCTTTGTTCCTTTTCTTATTTGTCCATCAGTCCTAACATCCTGCACATTAACCCAACTGGTACCTGAGAGAATGGCTGCTATAAATCAAGTGTTTGCAATTTGATTTATGTGCCACCTGAATACCTGTTTGGCAATGAAATTTCATCACTAAATAAGCAAGCCTGTGTTGGGAAAATCAATCACTGTCTTTATCTGCTGCTTTTTTTTTAAAAAAGTGAGGGTATTGAAATACACACGAACACTATTTCTATTATGTATGATTTGTGGTGGCAAGTAATCAAAGCTTCTTGGCACACAGTGTGCACACACAATCATCCCACACCATGCATTCAGGGGTGCTTAAAAGTATTTTGAACTTTAAAACTTAACAAGTACTAGTTTTCATTGAAGATGAAATAAAGTTGTATTTTTAAAAATCCTTACCTTTGGTGTAGAATATGTTTTACCTTAAAATGTCTTCCAGGCACTATTAATATTTTTAAATGGTTTTTGGCAACTATTAAAACTGTCTTCAACCTCCAAAGAAGACCGCAGTATGATTAAAACAGCCCCCTTTCCCTCCAGCATGCAGGGCTGTGCATCCCTGTTCAGAAAAGTGCTCCTCTCTCAGGCACAGGCACAAGACACATCACAAAGGGAGGTGGCCAACAGGAGGACAGAGGCAGAGTATCATTTAAACCACTACCTAGCCCATGGCTCTGACATGGCCTCCGCCAACTTCCACGAAAATACTGAAAATGGGAGAAGCACACACCGCTGAAGACAAGGGCAGATGAGTGCTTGTTGCAAGAATCAGGAAGCCATTTCCATGAATCTCGAGGCTGACACTCACACAGTGCCTGCCCCTCTGGGCCACACCCACGAGTGACACGAGTGATGCCTGCTGCTCCCACCTGATGCTCAGTGTTTCAGAAATGCAGGTGCCATCGGCTCTGCTCACATGACACTGGGCTGATAGCACATCAGAAAGCAGCCATCCATTCTCCTCCCCAAACATGTCATCATCCACTTGGAGACTACACACTCGAGGAGGTGACCAGAGGCTAATGGGGCAAGTGGCTACAGCCCAGCTATTTAGGGAGGGAGATGAGACAGGAAGAGCCAGGCCTCATGTAGGCAGCTGATAGGACAGGCGGGGGCGAGGGGGCCCTCTGATTGGCAGAGGCCCTGCATGGGAGACAACCAGGCATCAGCAGCCACAATGGGGACAGAGCATCCATTGTCTTGGCTGGGCTGCATGGGGAGGTCCCATGGCCTCCAGGAAGAAGAGATGGTGGGACTAGGATGGACTACACATGGGTCTTGGGGAAAACGCCAGCAAATGCTACATCACTTCTCACTCCAGGATGTATGAACAAAACCACCCATGTCCTGTGAAAACATGCATGAGTATGTACCCACATGGAGGACACACACACACCCTGCAACATGAAGAGTGGACTGCTGTATAGTCACATTCTGCACCCTGGAAAGTGTGCACAGAAATCAGGGGAAGAAATCTAAAGAGTTGCCTATTTTTGAAAAATGCTTTAAAAAGGGGGGGGGGAGGAGAAGGAAAAAATGAGAGAGAGAGAGAGAGAAGGGAAGGAAGGAAGGAAGGAAGGAGGAAAAGATTGATTGCTAGGAACTTGAACATAAGGAAAGAAAGTAGACAGAGATGAGCTAGGACAGGATGAGATTGGACAGCGATTGACAGAAGGAAACATACACACAAACAAGCGGGCAGGGCTGGAACCTGTGATGAGGCACGAAGCAGGGCTGACACTGCGGAAGGTCAGTCTACCACATGGGGAGATCCGGGGAGATCCTGGAGGCCCAGACTGAGCTGGAGATGAGGGAGAGATGAGGGTGAGGCTGGGACCTGACCACAATGCAACGCACCTGGTGCAAATAAGCACTCTGTGGACACAGTCCTTGTGTTGGGCGGGTTTAGCCCTAGAGTTGAGTGAGTGCAACCCATGAGCACAGCGTTTCCACATGAGGCTGGCAAGGAGCTTCTGCAACTGTCCCTAGATGTCCTCTTGTTACCGTGCACAAAGAGTTATTTGGGAAGCGTCTCAAATGAGCTGGTGGCTGGAAACATGGATGCTGGGTGGGTGAGTCCCCACCATTCCCTGACTGATGAGGGACTGACTACCTGTGTCTACACTTCTGTGCAAGCAATGCGGGTTATGCCACACACCTGCTATCCTGCAGGGAATTTGGGCCTGGGGCACATGACAGTAGATTGCCTATGTGAACAGATCCCGGTAAAGCCCTGGACGATGGTCTCTAATGAGCTACAAAGCTGAGCAACATGCACACGTGTGGTCACAGCTCCATGCTGGAGGAATTCAGCCCCTCCTGGGGTTCCCTTGGGTGGGAGTTCTGGAAGCTTCCATCAGGTGTACCTGGGCCTTCCCTCTTTGCCTTCCTCTTTGCCGATTGTGCTTTGTGTCCCCTCACTGTGAGGCATCACAGTCGTCCCACAAGTGTCTGGCAAGTCCTGGCCATCTGGGAACCCCGATGTTAGTGTAGACTTGGAGGTGGAAGGGGGATATTAAAACTACTACTAGCTGGGTTTGGTGGCTCAGCCTGTAATCCCGTGCCTTTGGGAGGCTGAGGTCAGTGGATTGCCTGAGCCCACGGGTTCGAGACCGGCCTGGGCAGCAAGACCTCATCTCTACAATAAATCAAAAAATCAGCCGGGTGTGGTAGCACATGCCTGTAATTCCAGCTACTCAGAAGGCTGAGGTGGAAGGATCGCCGAAGCCCAGCAGGTCGAGGCTACAGTGGTCGGGAGTGACCACTGCACTCCCGTCTGGGCGACAGAGTGAGACTCCAACTCAAAAAAAAAAAAAAAATACTACCAAGGAATAAAAGACATTTCAATCTTAAAGTCATTTCTTAGTGAAGGGAAAGATTTCAACAGGAAAACCATGTAGCCACACACCACAGCCTCCCATGTTCACGGAGACAGGAATGGTGGGTGAGGACAAGGCGTGACTCAGTGGCCCACACCCAACCCAGGCCTTCACTTTGCCCATCTTCCCTGGCAAGCACTGCCTCTCAGCGGTGGCCTTCCTTGTAGTGCTCGGATACATCCTGGCTCCACTCCATCACTAATGGTGTCCCCTCTGCACTCCAGGACCCAGCACAAGCATTGCTCTCTCTTCTCAAGACCATGCTGATTTTAAATTGTGGATGATAACCGCGAGTGGATGCTGTCCCACGGCAGGGCATGCATTTCTCTGAGGCCTGCCAGCAGTATGGCCCCCAGCATCCCCTGACTCCCCTCCCCACCATGACTACCACCTAACACTTCAGGCGGAGAAGGACTAAGACCCACCAGAGAGCCAATCATCCTCACTGCCAGGGCCTGGCTTTGGAACCATGGCCAGCGGCCTTGTCCACAACAGCCCAGCACCATGAGGGCATCTTGGACAGAACTGCAGTTCTTTCTCGTTACTGTTCTCCCTACTCTATTATCTGGCAATTCCTTGCTAACACAGTAGTCCAATTTCCATTACAATACCAAATTCTGTCCATTTCATATCAGGTAATAATGTACTCTTGGATACCAAGACATTTTACTCTCAAAAAGCAGCTCCAAAGCTGTCTGTAGATAGATTTCAAGGCTTTTTTAAAAAAATAATATGCTTTGATATTTTCTATAACTCATAAAAATGCAACATCGGTTTATCTTCAATTCAAACTAGTTTTTTTTTAACCCATACCCATCTGTCTAAATATCTATATGACTAAAAGTGGCAAATGAAAATAAATAAAAGGATGAAATAATATTTCCTTAGTTAGTAATTTAAGTTGAGTAACTGTGGGTTAACATGGTTATCTTCCTGAAAACAAACCTGTAGCAATTGCCACTTTATCCACAACTTATGACCACAGTCCCCTGTTCACAGAATAACAATACAGGGGATTACAGTGAACACTAAGAAAAGCTATTCAGGACCTTAGCAGGTACAATTCGACACAGAGTCATTATCATGCCCATCTAACTATCTTTTACAGGGAATTAGTACCAACCAATCCACATAATCAGAAAATGATCAAAAACTAAAAGTGGATTGTTATAAAAGCCCATATGCTGACACAGGTTGTCAGCCAACTGGTAAACCATAATCCTCCTAAAGGCTTGAAAATAATTATCAACATTCACTATTTTAAGGGAACTTAACTGACTATAACCAAATAACAGAGGCATATTTTAAAACAGGAGCCTTAAATCTAATGTTTTTGAATTTTCAATAAGCACACACACAATCATAGACCAAAAAGAATACTTAACAGAGTTCAGAGGAGATTGAGATTCAAGGTCTTGGAAAGCTATGACATTTCAGTAAGTTCGCTTAGATTTCAAATCTATAACTCCCAAATGGCAATGTCAAGTATATCATTCTCAACTACACATTTCACAAAGCTGTGTTCATAAATCTACCCAAGAATCTGTTTCTGCACTCTCCAAGTTAGTGGTCAGATGTTTCAGAAAGTCAGGATATAATACCAGTGTCATCCGATTTGTATTTATTCATTTTGATCAACTCTACCTCACAAAAGGATACATGTCTTATAGGTGTTGTGCCATGACAATAGTAAAGAAAAAGAATCAAGGTGATGGATTAGGTTTCCTGGGAAAATACAGTTTTTTGTTTTTGCTTTTGAGTCAGAGTCTCACTCTGTTGCCCAGGCTGGAGTGCAGTAGCACACTCACGGTCACTGCAGCCTCAACCTGCTGGGCTCAGGCGATCCTTCTACCTCAGCCTTCCCAGTATCTGAAAGTACAGGTATGTGCCACCACACCCTGCTAATTTTTTAAATTTTTTGTAGAGTCGTAGTCTCACCAAGTTGCCCTGGCTGGTCTCGAACTCCTGGACTCAGGCAATCCTCTTGCCTCAGCCTCCCAAAGTGCTGATATTACAGGCTTGAGCCACCATGCCCGGCCTGAAAATGCACTTTCTTAACATGGGGACTGCCATTAAAGGATACCAAAACCTCTGTCATAGAGTGTGGCACACAGTGGACACGGCAAAGGTCAGTGTTCTTTCCCCACCCAGGGGAGCCCTGTCATATGGTGTGGTGACTTTTCCTGACACCCTCAATGGAGGGCTTATCTGTTGAGCATAACAAGTAATCCTAAAACTAACTGACTTAAAATAACAGCCAGGTATTTGCTCCTATCTCTGCAGGTCAGCAGTTGGCTGGGCTCAGTCAGGTGATCCATTCATTGGTCCTGCCTGTGCTCCTGGGGCCAGGCAGTCAGAGGCACAGCAGAGCCCATGGTGGTTTCACCCACACGACCAGCAACTGATGACCTCTCTCTCCACACTATCCCTCATCCCCTAGGAGGCAAACCCAGGTCTCTTTGAACAGCCACATGGAGGCCTTGCTCAGAATTAGGGCAATCCTGTTCCTGCCCCATTCCATATGTCATATGTCAGAGTTGTTCACAGGCTGGGCCAGATTAGAGAGGTCGGGAACAGACATTTCCTTTTCAGGGGAAAAGCTACAAAGAACTCTGGACATGTCTAACCCTGCTCACCTCACAAGAAAGCTTCCATCCATGGTCAGCAGATCGCTCCACATTTGGAGAGACATTTAGAGACTGACCAGACTTCTGGCAGTTTAAATATAACAATTAACAGTTTGAAAAAAGAGCAATGTACTGGGTTAGGCTAATGTGTGTTGTAGATCAGACCAGGGTTGTTGGTGCTCCTCAGAGAAGCAGCGTCACAAAACCAGAGGTGCCCCTACTTCCTCCTTGTCTCCTGGGCCCAGGACCACAGCGTCCCTCTCCTGTCACATGCACTGCCTGTGCCCAGCATCATCTTGAGAAAGAATCAGCCTGACTAGGTATCTTAGTGGGAAAACAGGCAAAGTGGATGGCCTACAAGTCACTGTTGTTACGACTTTTGGTCCCTCGCTCCTGAAAATAAAGGGACATGTGTCTCATCACCTTTCACTTCGAAGTAGAACAAGCTACAGAAGAGCTGGGGACTCCACGAGTGCATGCATCTCGCAGCTCCCTCTCAGTAACTCGCCTCCTCCCAGCAACGGGCAAAACCTCAAGAGGATGGCCCTTTGTGGTCCGGAGGAAGGTGGGTGGCATGTCCTGTCCTCACAGGAGGTGTGAGCCCCTAGGGCGGTGCTGACACGTGAATTAGCACCAGAATAACCCTGACCTTGATACAACTAGGAGCTCAATCCCTGGTTCCCAGACCACGTTCCCAAACCGGGAAGCAATATTCTTGCTGCCTGCCAGACAACTATTTTTACTTCTATTCACTGAGAGATGAACATTTTAGCTTGGAGGATGAGGAAGGTGCCTTAGGCCTTCTGTTCTGTTTTGTAACCACGGCGTTTCGATTAGGTTTTATGATCAACCACAGCATTGATACCAACTTTTACATTTGTCATCTTATACGGATGTGTGTGTGTCTTATCTTACACTAGGAAGTAACTTATAAAATAGGTGAGTAGAGACAGTGCAGTGAACAGAAAAGAGAGTAGGGGGTACACAGCAAATTAGAACCATGGTTAATACACATCAAAAGCCATGCTCTGGGGTAGATGGACAGATAGATGGATGGATGGATGAGTAGATGGATGGATGGATGGGTGGATGGGTGAATGGATGAACAGACAAACAAATGAACAGATGGACAGGTGGACAGATGAGTGGATGGATGGATGGATGGATGAATGGATGGATGGATGAACAAACAGACAGATGGATAGGTGGGTAGATGATGGATGGATAGATAGGTGGATGGATGCACAGACAGAGAGATGGGGGAGCTGACGGATGATCTGAGGAACTGGTGAACTTATGGATAGTGTTGTACAGAAATATGGAGAGAACACAGAAGGACCACACATTTTGCTGCATTTTCCTGGTAGCTGATGCAAATGCATGACGAGTCCCATGATTCAGAAACTCCAGGGTAGGGGTGGGGCTGTGTGATGTGCCACCGAGATCCTCAACAACATTCTCACTCCAGCAGTGGGTTTCATCAGCTGCTCCATTCTCCCCAGGGAAAGTGATGACACAGCACTGAAGCACTGTCACATGGGACGGGCATGAGGCAGGAGGATGTCTTCAAGACAATACCACCGACCGGTCCACAAAGCTCTTTCTCTTTCAACTTAGGAACAGAATTTACAGCATCCCAGTAAAAGTACTTCCCCTAACAGCCCTCTATATATACCTTTCCTCTTTGTGGAACTTCAGAAAGATACTGAGTGATGTGAATGTGGCAGTAGATGCTCTCACAAGGGCCTGCAGCACATCGTGTGCTGATCGTTAAATGCAGTCATGGGATTAGCAGGGGTTGTAATGGATGAGGAGACATTACAGACATCCTCCCACCCCAGCTTCTCCAAAGCAAAAGCCTTTGCCAAAAATCTCGCAAAAGCAATTTTAGGTCTACTCCCAGCCCCACAGATCTGTACCACCCAGGACAGTCCCAATGATTTATGTTGGTATATTATTAAAGCAGGTTTAATCGTGAAATCTCTCAGTAGAGGAGCATCCAGGAACATTCAGCCTTGGAATACACAACTTCTTTATGTCTCCACATTAAACTGGTAGTAAAACACAAACCTAGGTAAATACGTATATTAACTTGCTCTGGGGTTAATAAGGACACCATTTATACCCGTGCAATTTCTGCTCTGCACAGAAGTGCCCTCTTTAGGGGCAAAGGAATTTACCCCACTCTCATTCAGGGGCTGCATGTTTCCCAGGGGTTCACATTTTTCTACTGAACACAAAGATAGCCTGTAGGCTACAAGTAGCCTGCATGGAATAACATGATTGTGGCCTTAACACAGCTGATCCACAGCCTTCTGACCTGGCAGGAATTAAGTAGCATGACCCATTTTCTCATAAAGTCATTTTCAGTTTATGAAATTAGGCCCTCTTTAGCACATGAGGAATTTTGTTTTGTTTTGTTTGTTTTGATCTCTGGTTTGTGGGCAGAAACAGAGAAAACAGGCCCTCAGCTCATAACAGAGTGGTGTTGGGTGGCTAGAGCTGGGTCACAAAGGAGACCCCATGGTGTCTACGCTTGCATCTTCCTTGAACTCAACTCTGACTTTGCCTTGTTATTCTAAGTGCATGAATCACTTCACATGGCATTTTATTCACACAACCTCAATTCTTTTTGGAAAAAGAAAAGGCATTATAAATAATTTCAGTATCTGGGTAAAAAGAAATTTAGTTGAATTATTTGGTCTCTCCAAGAAGTAAGTTCTTTCCTTTACCCTAGCATGTTGGAATGCCACCCATCCTGGAAAAGGTAAGCCTTCTACCTAAATAAATTCCCCACATAACTGGACATTTTTTTTTAGCAACAAATCCTTCTGACACACCTGCAGACCTCAGTCACGGAGCTCCAGAGGCCGTGCCCACAGCCTCCTCCTCCTCCTTCCCTTCCAATGTCAGGGTTCCCAGTCCATACAGTTTTGTTCTGCTCTATGCTCAATGAAAAGTCACACGCAGATAACAAAGGACTTGCTCAGGGTGACTATGGTATTGTATACTGACTTAGAGTGAGAAACCTGTTTGAGAGTCACAGCAAAATATCTGGCAATGAAAAGCCATGTGAACTTCTGGATCTATTTCCTCATCTGTAAAGTGGGTATAAACTTCCTATCTCACCAAAAAGTTATAGGACTAGACAAAATGAATATGAAAGCATCTTATAAACTAGCAATCACTACAAAAACACAATATGTAATATCCACTATTGGTGTTAGAATTTAAATGCAACACAAGGTCTACATATCTTTAGGAATCTTCCACAAGTTAGGTGTGAAATGAGAGTTGCCAAATCTTATTTCCACATAGACACTCATTAGACTGCCCAACTTTCATTGCTATCAGTGACCTTGAAGCATTTCTCTTTTAGACAGACCTGTGGCAGAGAGACCCAACTTAGCCACAGATTCTCCCTTATTTGCCATAATGAAAGTAAAAACTCTAACACCTTTAGCTCACAAGAAACGCAGGGGATTTACAATAACCAAATACAGTCTTTCCTACCATTTCAACAGCACTGTTCCCTCTGCCTTTTTTGAACTAAACATGCAAACCAACCAGAGATTTTCCCATTTCAACAAACCCTGCATGCTAAAAAGTTTAATGATGTATAATCAGGTCTGCCACCCTACAGGATTCTAAAACCCTATCTATTCCCACAAATGTACTCAACATCCAAATATAAATAACAAAGGCATTCACTTGATAGGTTGATTTTTAAAAATTAAACATCCTGTTACAAACATTATATTTTAATCCGAGATCGTATTTTGTTAACCACACAACTAAATCTGCCACCATGCAGACAGCAGTATAGACCACAGCCCAGGTGGAACAACCACAGGAAGGACAGACACACAGAAAGGAAGGAGAGAGTTGTGGTGTGTCACAGCCAGCACCCACCGGCTAGAGAAGCGATGGCTACTGAGAGCTCCCTCCAAACCCACACCTCATCACTTCATGGCAGTAGCTCAAAGTCAACCATAGCAGGAGTACTTATGCCACAGAAACAAACACTCCAGTGAGACCCTCCCTTGGTCACCCGGCACAGAAAAGTAGGTTGTTTCACGCTGTCCCATGCATCCCTGCAGAAACCCAACATCAGAGTACTGAAGCATCCTATGACATGTTTGCAAACAAGCAACTAACAATCCCACAAAAAACAGGGAAAGCATTTAAAATCTTTCCACCCGACTTTTACATACGAATTGTTTCACAGTCATTTTTGCATTCCCTGTCAATTGGAAACATGATGTATCTCAAAAATCAAATGTAGCCTTGCCACTTGCTTAATCTGTTTGAGGTCTCATTATTTATTTGTTATTATCCCAGTTTGCTATAAGTACTGCTGCCATACTGCAAAATTGGTTCAATTTTGAAACGTCTCCTGATTCCTGGCAATAGAATAGGCCGTCTCCTGACAAACTCGGGATAAAGGCTGGGAGGCCACTAAGCTCAAAGTCAGAGCCCCAGACGACTGTGTAGCCTAAATAAAAGAAAATACATTAAGCTCATGACTGTATAGGCTTGACTTTACCAAATGACATGGCAATTCTGAAGCAAGCTCCACTGATGATCAAGATAAGGAAGCCAGAGTTTCTAAGAACTAAATCACTCCCAACATCTTCCCTGCTCAAATCTCAGTGTTGGAAAATACATATTCATAATCTACTGCCTTTCACGGAAAGAGTCCACCAATGTGTTATTCAATATTCTTCAAACATCAATTACATACAAATCTTAGGAGACACAGAATAGCAGAAGGAAGATTAATTGCATATCCTACGTTACATTTTCCACCATGGAGCCAGCGTTCCCACCCCACCAACTCAAGGGCCAAAAGTGTTACAACAACTACAAGAGAACTCTGCTACCCAGAGACAAAAACATCTGCCTATAAAAATGTAGACAGGTTAATTTTAGTCCAGAAAATAGTGAATCACAATAAAATGATGTTTGTGAAAAAAAATCACTGCTCAAAAAAAAAAGTTTCTAAATTCACATAGGAATGGGCATGTACCTTGAACTATTTTAACTGATTATGGCCTTGAGTCCCACCAAACTCTAAGCAGCCAGGACCCAGAGGCAAGTGAGCAACCTCCAACCAAAACACAATAGGGTGTCCAGGAAGCCCAAGGGTCCACGCCACTTGGTAACCCCTTTGATAGTCAGTTAACCCAGAAAAACTCGCACTTAAGGGGAGAAGAATGTGAGGATGTCATCTCTAATAAAAGTTGGTACTGAATCACCCAAAATTACTGTAAGTCACCAAAATAGCGAGAGAAGGTGATAATGTATTTAGCTGTCAAAAGCAGTCATGTTTGATTCGGAAACACACAACACACAGAAAGTTAATAGAGTATACCACATTTCAAAAATAACTAAAAATCAAACAAGAAAAAGGCAATGATTTATTCAAAAGTTGATCTTTTTAAGGTATGCATAACATAAAATTTACCATCTTAACCATATTTAAGTGTACAGATCAGTGGCATTAAGCATATTCTCACTGTTGTGTAACTGTTACCACCATCCATCTGCAGAGTTTTTTTATCTTCCAAAACTGAAACTTTGCTCCCATTCCAAGGTAATCTCCTCAATCAAAAATTATGGAAACTCTTCTACATACTCGCTGAGGTGAAAAAAATTTACATTCACACTCTCAAATACTCCACGTGCCAATGAAATACAAAAGCAATCACCAAAAATCACCTCTGTGTTTGTGTCTGAAGCCATTTCCAACAAGATTTCCTACATAATTAAGCATCTTTGGACATATTAGATCAAGTTATATGATTAAAAAAACAAAACTCTCAAAATCTTTAAATTCCGAATGGACTTAAACTTTTGAGAGTTATAATCTCAGTCAACTCCTCTTTCTTCCCATTTGACATGATCTCTTCCCTTTTCCATAACTAATGTTACAGTCTCAGATATTCCACAACTGACTTCAAAGTGAAACATTCTATAATAAAAGAATATTTTTAAGGAGATTGCCTAGAAAACGTTCTCAATACTCAAGTCTTAATGGAAGGCAGCTTTTATGGCTCTAGAGATTGACTACTTGGATTCTTATGAGAAGCAAATAAAACATCTCAAGTTGGCATATTTTTCAAAATAACTTAGAACTTTTTACATAACAAACCATTTAAAAATATGGAAAATTTGTCTCAATGTTTAAAATTCATGAGATTCCCAAATAACATTACTTTGCTTTTAATTTATTTTATCATTAATTTTGATGCTTCTCAGAATCAGAGTAATAATTCACCAGAAATATATAAACTAATCTGGAAAATTAATTCCTTTTTAAAAATTATGTTATACTTACTGTTGCTCAGGGACACAGCTTGCAAAAATCTTTGTTTTTTCACATGTGATTTACTCATATATTTTCATTAATATTCAAAGCTTTGAGAAATAAGAAGTGACTCAACAATATCTAACCAGTTTGTAAACATGATTCTCAATAAGCAGTAAATATGCTCAAATTTGTTGAGATACCTATTTGATATATTTGGCTAGGTGAAAACTTACAAAACAGTGACAGTTCTTTAAACTTTTTTTAAAGAAACCAAGCAGTAACGTCATGTCTCTATGTTCATAAGTAAAAAATAATTGTGCTTTTCCTAAAACACTTGGTGTTTTATGTTGGAATGCATAATACAGACAATGCCTTGTAAACCACTTTAAAATGGTATCTCTATCATCATACTAGTGAGCCAACTGCTTACAACAGTACTAGTCACAGTAGAGTAAATTCCAAGAGATTAAATTCTTCTCATTATCAGAGCAGAGTCTTTAGGATTAATTTTGTTATGGCTAGAAAACAAATAAGGAAATGTTGGCAGACTTCTGTTTTATACCCAACAAAAATACCTTGGAATACGAACTTATACAAAACAGGGCACAATTGGTTCCAGAAATGAATACATTTTAACAAGCCATTCCATGAAAAATGTCACATTATTCATCCTTTCCTAAGGATTTGCAACTTCTTTGATGAAAACAACTTAAAGTAGAAACCCCACACAGGAGACTAATGAAAACGCCTATCCATAGATAACACCAGTATGGATCTTCTCTTTCTCCTTAACTTTACAAAAACAAGTTCCAAAGTTGTTGCTATTGTTTTATACCTTCTTTTTCTACACCTCATTTCTTCAAAGGTAATATGAGACAGCTCCTTACAACCTCCAGTCACACAACGTCTTGCTGTGAGAAATCACATGGCAATACACCTACCATTCAAGACATGCAAACTAGTGCTTTATCCATTGAGATCCTGAAGGTTTAGGAATATAACATCCAATCAGTTCCTACTTTGATCACAAGTAAAGGCTTTGATAGCACATAGACTCCACATACACTCCAAACTAGCCAATAATGGGTCTTTTTCTTAATAAATAAGCATAATTAGCAAAAGAAACAACTTTGCAACTAACATATTCACCTTTATAAGACAACCAGTTTCCCTTACAAATCTAAGACAATAATCACTTAAACTTATTTCCTTTGTCAAATAAAAACAGATCTCTTAGCTTAACCCATCACTCACTATAGAACTGAATATACCTTTTTTATTTTTTACTTTTTCCCATTCATATATAGTCTTTCACTAAAAACAACTAAAAAATACCCAACAAAACATCTAAATTAGGTCATTACATTTCTTAATTTTGCCACTAACATAAAACCTACAATCTCAAACCAGAAAACAGAGGGCATACCTGTATTCCTGTCTGGTAAGATGCAGCAGTGCTTCTGCAGAATGCCAGGCAAAACCTGTTTCAAAACAAATAAATAAGATACACTCTGTTATCACTCAGGTAGAGAAAGGCAGCTCATTAACTGTTGCGAGTGTTTTTCTAATAAGGTCATTCAATGTTGCACAAAGTCATCACGCCCAGAATGGCCTAACAAATTAAACAGCACTGAAAAATGTTGATGACATACATTTTTCATCAAAAAGGTTAATCAGGGGAGTGTGATTATATATGCTGTTCCTGGGATGGTAATGCAGTTTGGTTTAATGTATGCCCCTAATGGGTCTCGAAGTATCTTAAAAGCTGCACTCAAGGGACTCCTACAATAAGGTAAATGGGCCCACCAATTTTTGTGATGGCTTTCAAAATATCAGACGCAATTAGAGCCTGAAAATGGAGGACTGTTGGGACATTATGTTGGGTCTCCCAGAATCTAAGCAGAGATGCTCCTACAAGGGTGAGTCATAAAGAAAAATGTGAAAGAAAAGGCTGTGTTTACATCCACAGCTCTGTAGTAAAAGGTGAAGGAAATATCTTATTCGATAAGTGAAGGAGAGGCGAAAATGATGGAAAATGGCTTTCCCAAGAAGACTCAGCAGCGTGAGCAATTGCAAAGCATGGAACAAAATCATTTGCAACTGAAGGAACATTCACGGGAAATGTACGATGATGCTTCCTAAACTCAATTAGGGTAAAAGCCGAACTTTCATCTTAAATACTCCACACGAGCAAGTTGCAATTATTCTTCTATCCTCCGTGATTACAATCACCTAAGACCCTCAGCATATTACTGGCTATGGAGCAATTTACTCAGGAGGGAGGGAGAAGAGAGGGGTATTACAGAGAAATACCAAGTACAGTGTTTGCCCTTGGTTGACTTAGAGTCGGCCCTGTGAGGAGGCAGAACCAGGCCTCACATGCCCCATGTAGCAAGACATCTCCATAGTTGCACTTCCTGTAGTTCACGTAACAGACAAGTGGCGTGTCACTTACACACATGAAATGACGTATGCAATTTAACATGCTTCTCCAGGCCCATGCCCAAGACACAGACACATGCTTTAGTATCAGGAGCACTAATAACTATTCAATTCTTTCCAACTAATTCTACTTTGAAGAAACCGCCTCAGGTTTGTTTCTAGAAAACACTGCATTACCTATAAAATGAGACTTGACAGCTCATGCTCATAATGCCAGGATCTCATGATGTCCATGTCAGTTGATAATGCCATCTATCTCAGCTTTCCCTTTCGTGGTAATTATGAAATGAGGTGCTGGCTGCAGCACACGGCCACAAGAGCTGCGATCAGGACTCACTTCTGACTCCCTGCCCAGCAACACACTTGTGCATTTGACATCCTCCCACAACTCCCAATCTCCTACCCAACGCATACTGACTGTGCAGGGTGAGGACTCACAGCTTCTGCCAGTTTCAAGGAGTCACATCCACCAAGGCCTTGCATGGTACAGAGAAGGCATGTGTGGATGCTGGATGTATAGCCCAGGAAGACCCAGATCTGCCATCACAGGGATGCCATCTATAGCCAGCTGCTCATAGAAAGTGCCCACCTCCTACACCACAGCAAACACTGTGGTAGGCACTGCAGGACTGTTGGACAGGGGATATGTCCACCATTAAAGCATTAGGTTGCCACATCACATGGTCTTCACATGCACAGGACTGAGATGCAGCACAAGGCCAGGGCACCTGGAACCCTAGCCTCAGGACTCATGCTCTGGTAAAGGTAGCAAAACCCTCTGGTCTCAGTATTCTCATCTGTGAAATGGAAAACCTATATGGATGAAAAGAGGCTTTGTGCCTCTTTAAACTGGCTTAAATCAGGACGCAGGCCTCATGCACCACATTTAGTGGGATATTCCATAGTCCTGCTTTCTGTGGTTCACATGACAAGGAGTGTGTAAATTACACACATGAAATAACATATGCAATCTAATATGCTTCTCAAGGCCCACAAGCTCCAGAGACACAGACACATTCTGGAGTGTGTATCTCTCACACACTGTACCTTAGAAACTGACAATCTGGTGTAATCACAGGCAGAAAAGTCCTCACACTTTAGTCTGCATCAGAACTGCCCAGAGGGCTTGTTAACGGTGCCTTCCCCTGAGACAGCCCCAGTGTCTGATCCAAGAGCTCTGGGTGGGGCCCAAGAATCTGTATTTCTGTCACACTCTCAAGAGCTGCTACTGGTGAGGAAATGTACTTGGGTGCATAGGGTCAAGCCTCGATAAACAATGATCCTCTCCATTAAACCTGCTTGCAAACCTGATCTTACAGCGCCAGAGTGGCTAAGGCAAAAACTCACAAGCACAAAGAACAGACTCAGGAGCACATAGGAAAACAATCCCAAGGTACTTCTATAAGATACAGCAGATGGGGGCTTACTCAGCAGAGCTAGGAATCCAGGCCTAGGGGCTCCCAGAGGCATCTGACCAGGACCCAGTATTGCATGGCAGAGCTCAGGCTCAGAGCCACAGAGTCCCGCAGGCGAGGGGGCAGGTGGTTCCCACCTGTGGCTTCTCTGGGTCCCCTCCCTACACCAGGCACCTGAACCCTGCCTCCTATGACTACAGGATGGACAACAGGGAGGCAATGCCACATGGCCTGGATGTGTACCCCAGGGTGATATGCTCACACGTGTACAGTTCCCACCAAGCTTGCTGCCCCACCCAAGTCCCACCTGCCCCAGATGACAGCAACTGGCTTCATCTACCCAAAACTGGAGACTGGATGTTCCTTTCTGGAAAGAAAATGTATCAGTGTCCAGGAGAAAATGGCTCCTACTGATACAGGATGCCATCTAAAACTCTGGCTTCCCTCTGCATCCTACCAGCCACTGAGCCCCTCTCACTCACAAAAAACTCCCCACACATTTTTTAACACCTCACACTTAATACAGACTCATAGCCAACAGTTACCAAGTATCTGAAGAAAGCCTCCACTTTGAGAGATTCTAAAGCAAACAGAAAAACAAAACAGGAGAAAAAGAAACATTGCATGAAACAAAATCACATTTAAAAATAATAGCTAGGGCAACCCCTTTGGGTCCCCTCCCACTGTGGGAGCTTTTCTGTCCTCTCAATAAATCCTGCTTTCATAATAATAATAATAATAATAATAATAACTATTGGTCAGGCGTGGTGGCTGAACCCTATAATCCCAGCTCTTTGGGAAGCCAAGGCAGAGAGTTACCTGAGCTCAGGGGTTTGAAACCAGCCTGGGCAACTTGGTGAGACCATGTCTCTACAATAAATCAAAAAACAAGCCGGGTGTAGTAGCACGCACCTTTAGTTCCCACTACTTGGAAGGCTGAGGCAGAAGGATCGCCTGAGCCCAGAAGGTTAAGGCTGTAGTGGCCGTAAGCATTCCACCGCACTCCAGCCTGGGTAACAGAGTTGAGACTCTGACTCAAAAATAATAATAAGAAGAAGAAGAATAACTCTTAAGATCTCAGAACAATAGAGAAGATAATACATCTGAGACTCAAGAATAGACACGATCCTTTTAAAAGTAAAATTCACATAACAAGAAAGAGCTTTTGAGAATTAAGAACAGGAGAGTCAAATATTCAGAAGATAAATAGTTGAAAAATAAATTCGAAGAAATATCCAATAAATTCAAAGAAATATCCCATTAATATATACATGGAAAAAAATACAAAGCATCTGGGGAAGGAGAGAACAGGACTTGTCAGCTCTGAATCCAGCATCTAACCAGACAGAAGTCCAGAATAAGACCCAGAGATGGTGAGGCAGCGGTAACAGCCCACACATAACACACCTCAGACTCCACAGGTCCTGATGTCCCATGGTCCCTGCCACAGCCAGCCTAAGATGCATGATGGTGAAAGCTCAGAATCAAGGGAAACTCCCAACACAACCAAAGCACAAGAAGCTAGCGGTTAGACAGCAAGGCCACAGCGCTACGTAGATTCTGAGAACACACACATCTCAATGTGCGGCCAGTGAAAGAGGATGCTGTCAGACCAGCAAGGACCACACCAGGTACTTCCTGAGATGACGCACAGCACCTGAACAGGAGCCTGGCAGGAAATGCACATCACCCACCTGCAAAAATAGGAAGAAGAAAGTCCCACATTCAAGGATTCATGGAAAAGGGGGATAAATGTTTTCAGGGTGGGGAGTTGATGCCACATGGGATAGGAGTGTCCCAGGAGGAAAAGCAGGTGGGAGTGCTGAAAACATGGACAGGGACAGAATTGAGAGGAAGACCTTAAGGAAGAGGTCATGATTATTTTTTAAAAAGTCAATTCACGATGGATGAGAAGTGTTGCAGAAAGAGGCATTTAGTGTGATATAGGCGTGCTAAACTCCCACTTAGCGTCATTGATAGAGTCTTGGAAACTGTAACTTTGAGCAAAATGATGTATGAGGAAACCAATTTTCCCACAGGCTAATTGGTGGAAACAGGAGCTAAGTTCTGACGATATATTTTTGGTCACAAAAAAAATCATTAAACTTTTAAGTAGAGACCAAATGACTTCTAATATTAAACGTTGAAATAAATGTGAGCTATATACAAATGTAAGAAAGATTAAAACAAAGAAGACAACAATTTCCTCATTTTGGGGTAAATCAGTGAGTGCCGGTGGTGGAGGCAGTTGGGGGATAATTCAGGGGATAAATGTCTGCAAAATGATGACTGCCAGGGCTCTTGCTCCACGCAGGTCGGACACGAGAACAAATGTGGCGGCTCTGGGCACTCTCGTGCTGCGTCATTTACTGTGCATTTGTATGGTTATCGCAGACTCAATACATTTCTATTTTACAATAATTATATCCATCCACTCATTCCCTTTCAAACCTGCTTATTCCAGTTCAAGGTCTCGGGTGGCAGAGTCCATCCCAGCAGCTCAGAGTCACAGCAGCACCCTGGACAGGATGCCGCCCTATAGCATGATGACTCACATGCCCACACTCCCTCAGATGGGGACCATATGGACATGTCAGCCCACCTTTACACACGTCTTTGGGACATGGGGAAACTGACGCAGATGTGAGAAGACATGTAGACTCCACAGACAGGGGCACTGTCCAGGAATCAATACTTTTTCTCATCAATATTATAATGGAATGTTATTTGAACGGTCAGCTTATCCAGATTCAGGCTGCAACCCCACTGAGTATGTGGGACGGAGGTGCCCAGGGAGCACCATTGCCTGCCCATTCTTCCAGGGCCTGGAAGGGGTAGCCAAAAGAGCCAAAGGCAGTGTGGGGCAGCTGGATGGTGCAGCCTGTGCCTGCTGCACACCTCTGCGTCTGCTGGAGTCCCTGTGTGCTCATGTGTTATTTAGACAAGGTTTGAATGAACCCACACACAGCAAGGCACAGCGAGTCTGCACAATGACTTCTGCAACTGTGAGGAGGCAGTCCTCAAATATGCGGCCACAAAGTCCATGTGGAATTAAAGTACTTCCAATGCATGTATGGCTTTTCTATTATGATTTAGACGCAACTGTCAACCCAGTCTTTACCACTGTGTTCAAAACACATGCTCACTGGCTGGGGAAAGCAGACATGGGACTCAGTGGGAGGATGAGGATCCAAGCAAACTTAGCAGAGCCGGCTCCCATAGGATGAAGTCTATGAAATAAGGAACGAGGGTGAGGTGGGCTCATGTTCTGCGTGAAATTTCAGTACTCCCAGCAAACAATAAGCATGTCATAAAGTGAACAGCAGATCTGCTCCAATCCCCAGTCCAGTATGGAAAGTGAGGCTTTCTGACTTTGTGGCATCGAGGAGCCCTCTTGAATGTTCTCCCTATACCCTGACTTGGGCTATGTTTGTGGCACAAAGCAGACAATGATCATTTATAATCTATTACAAACTTAGGACTTGGGACAGCGTCATACCCCAGATCTCTTGTAAGGGTTATGTATTTCCTCAGGATGAAGGGCTCTCTATGAACAGCTCTTCAAAACAAACAAAATTCATCAAGACACCATTTGTCTTACTGCCTAGAAATGATAAAACAAAACACCACAGACCAGTAACTTATAAACAACACAAGTTTATTTCTCATGGTTCTGAAGGTTGCAAGTCCAAGATCAAGGCACTGGCAGATCAGTGTCTGGTGAGGTCCCACCTCCTGGGTTGCAGACAGCGCCTTCTTACTGTCCTCATCTGGAGGGGAAGGAGGGCTCTGATCTCTTCCTCTTTTCATGAGGACACCAATTCCATCATGAGGGGCAACCTGTGACCTCATCTCACCCTATTCACCTAACACCATCCCACTAGGGACTAGGACTTCAATATGTGAATTTTGAGGGACACAAACATTCCATCTATGGTACCACTTGGATGTCTAATGGGTATCTCAGAATTAGCATGCCCCCCAAATAAATGATCTCCCCGCCCCCAGTGTTATCTCATCTCCAGGACCACCATTGTATTCATGAGTCAAAACCCTCATTGTACCCATTCCACAATTCCTGAACAGTCAGATTCCAAGCGCCTCTCTCCACCCCCATGGTGACTGCCTGGCCAAATGACCGTCACTTCCCACCTTGATTAGCCTAGACTGGTCTCCCCACTTCCATTCTGGCCTCCCTGTAATCTATTCTTCACATAGCAACCACAAGGATTCTTATAAATCTTGAGTCATATTGTGTCATTCTTCTGGTCAAAACCTTCTGAGAACTCCCCAGGACACTTCATCCTTAAAGGGCCAAAAGTCCCACATAATGTCACTCGAGGTAAAGTACCACTCTCAGCCTTGCTCAAAAGATCTGGATACATATACACTTTGCTATTCCTCATAAGCATCAAGCATGTGGCCCCAGAGCCTTTGTACATGCTGCTCTCCACCCAGAAAGGATTTCGCCAGGACTTCCTCACAGAGATCTCATTCCAGACCCTCACCCAAAGATCCCCTTCTCAGAGAGACTTCCCTTGACTCATAAACCTTGCCTCTCCCTGTCCCCTTATCTGCTTTTGCATATGCCCTCACAACATTTATACCACCTGGCATTACATCTTGGTTCTGTCTGTTCTCCCTCTGTCTGCTCCAGCAGAAGTTTTCAGGGCAGGACCCCATATGCAGGATTCACTGTGGAACTCCATCCCTGAGCTGTGCAGGACTCCCTGCAGATGCGAATAAAAATCTGCTGTGATTGACAGGCTAATCCATGTATCATTGGTTCTCCAGGAAGACCCTAGGACGCAGAACCGGAGGGAGAAGGCGGCTGTGTCAGAGATGTGGGGGACCTGAGAGCCACCCTGCTCTCCAGGAAGCCCGAGACAGACCCACAGGAGCCCAGGGCTCTGAGGAGACCCTAATGTCACTCACTGCGGGTCTGCAGGAGGCTTCAGTAAGGGAGAACATTCCCATAGGCAAAGAGATGTTGCTGCGATAATAGCTACTATTTAGATCTATAGTAATTTTTTCTTTTATTTTTAGTTGACAAATAATAGCTGTGTATATTTACAGGGGTACAACATGAGGTTTCAATATATGCATACATGTTGCATGGGCACAGTAGGCTGGCAGGCATATCCAACCCCTCGAATACTTACGGCTTCTTTGTGGTGAGAACATTTACAATCCCCTCACTGAGCTCCTTTGAAATATGCATTATTATAAACTGAAGGTCGCCACACCATGCAGCAGATCGACAGAGCCCGCCACTCTGATCTCAGGGGAGTCTGGCACTCTATGACCCACATCTCCCCATCCCCACCCGAGGATACCCCTTCTACCCTCTACTTCCATGGATTTGGCATTCTTGAGATTCCACATATGAGAGGGATCATGCAGTGTCTGTCCCTCTGTGTCTGGCTTATTTCACTCAGCATGATGTCCCCAGGGCCACCCATGTTATTAAAAATGACAAGACTTCCTTCTTTCTTAAGGCTGAATCCTATTCTGTGGTATATATACATCACATCTTCTCTATCTGTTCATCTGCAGATGGATACCTAGGTAAGGCCACGTCATGGCCATACTCCACGTTGTGTTGCCATGAATCTCCACAACTCAGGGTTGAAAACCACAAAGTTTACCCTCCTGGCTCATTCCGTGTATCGATCTCAAGGTGAGGCAGGGCTGCTCAGGGTGTCTGTCCCCCCTTCCATCAAAGCCCAGCTGCCACAGTCTCAGACAACAGAAGGAGAGAGCACAAACCTTCCACTGGCCTTCAAGGCTCCTATCTGCAAGGACGTCACACCCCTAAGGGGAAGGGGGACACTACACTCCAGGAGAGACAAGTTGGAGGAGTTCCAACAAGGCATATATGTCAAGCCTGCAGCCCCAAATGGCAGCCAACACCACCAGGAGACATGGCCTCAGCCTGCGCTCTCCCAGTAACCATGGGATCCCACACTCATCACAGCAATGCAGAGGGGCCCTGGCACTGCTGACCACAGGGGGGCCTCGCTCCCCTGGGACCTGCCTGGGCCACTGTCATGTCCAGCGCCTGAACAACTCGGCATATGAGCCAGTGCTCCGCAAATACTTTCCAAAAGCATGAATGGTTGACAGAGTCACAGACAGATAGAAGACAGCTGTCATGGGGGCACAGTTCCCACTAGCGGACCACCCGCCTCCAGCCTCCACAGGTCCTCCTGTGGCTTCCAGCCTGGGGTGTGTAGCCCCAAGGAAAACTGGAAGAAAGGGCGTCTCCACCCAGGACCACAGGCCTGGCTTCTGCCTACACCCTGTCCTTTTGCTGGATGTTTTTCCTTCTTGTCTCCATAGACAAAGTGCATATTTGCTCCACCTATTTAATTAAATCTATGTGCAGTATAATAAAATATGAGTGCCCAGACCACATGTGACTAAAACACATCACAGGTGCGTGCTCACTGGCACAGGCACAGTTAGAAGCATTAAACAATTCTTCAGGACTGTTCCGCAATGACTATCTTCATTTCTACTGAGCAGAGAGGAGCTGACACCCGGAAGCCCCAAGGGAGGCCTCTGCAAAATCTCACTGTACTCATAGGGAAAGGATTTGGGAGGCTGACTCTCCTGAGAGTCCACGTGCCCTGTGAACCAGCCTGTGCTGGGACTTGTTTCTGTCCTTGGAGGCAAGGATGTCGCACAGGCCACCATGTGGAAGGCAAAGGGAACGTCTGGCACCCAGGTTCCCCACTGGAGGTACAAAGCGTGTTAGTGAGACAGAGCTTTGGGACTCTGGGAAAAACCACTGTTTGTACAACCATAGCAGAAACCAGATGCAGGACACGGCAGGAAAGCCCAGGACTCCCTGGGGCAGGCCCTAACTGCCTGAGATGTTCAGAAATGCCCTTCACTTAAGGTGTCTGCAGTGGGAGCAAACTGCCCCACCCTCCTAACCCAGGTCTGAGTTCCAGTGGCTACTGACACTTTTAAGTGTTTCTTCCTCATAGCTTCTACCCCACCCAAGGCTCCCACCTCTGCCTCAGCCTCTCTCTTTTTCAGCAGAAAAGTATATTGTGCTTGTAGAGAGGATCTGGGGCACTGATCTGGTCAAGGAGACCACACGCTAAATTCTCCATTTTTCTCTGTGACCGCGTATTTTGTTTCTCTATCCGGACTTTCTTCTCCTTCCCACCTCTCCCCCAGTCCCCAGTCCCCATCTCCTTTCTGCCTCTGAAATTAGGCGGTATCTGTCCTGTGTTTGTCTCACTCACTCAGCATAGTAACCTCAAGGTTCATCCAAGTTGTGGCTATGACAGGTTTCCTTCCTCTTCAAGGTTGAATAATATTCTATTGTGTTCATATGCCACACGCTACCCTTCATCTGTCGAGGGACACCTGGGTTGCTTCCTCCTCTGCTACTATGAATACTGCTGTGTGCCCGTGGGTGTGCAAATGTCTCTTTAAGCCCTGCCTTAGATCCCTGTGAGGAGTAACTTGGGAGCCAAGTTGCTGGATCACATGGTAGTTCTCTGTTTAACTTTTTATGAACTTCCACCTGGTTTTCCAAAGTGCTTGCCCACTGCAAATCCTGCCAACAGCGCCCAAGGTTTCCCCTTACACACTCCCTTGCCAACCCCTGTGATGTTCTGGGTTTTGCCAGGGTCATCCTGACTGTATGCGAAGGCTCCATCAGCTCTCACACCCAACACACTCGTCCCTCCTGCCCTGGGAGAGCATGCCCACCTGACAAGGCCCATGCTGCCCAGAGGGACACATGACTACAGAGAATATGACCCCCATGTCCAGCCCCATTCCAAGCCTCTGGGACATGTCAGCCCTTCCCCCACACCAGGCTGACTGGAGTCGTGTGAGGTTTTTTTGTTCAGAATACACTCCAGAATTCTCTTTGCAGCGGGCGATCTCCTGTCTATTATTCACATCAGGCATTCCCATCTACACAGTCCATACTCCACTTCCCTCCACCGTCTGGAGGTCCAGGTTCCCCAGGCTGCACTCCTGTCCAGCCACCACCACAGGCAACACCACAGAGAATAAGAGAGTCCTTCGTGTTTTCTTGCCTCGCACCTCGTTAGTGCTGCCTTGTTGACATTTTTCACGCAGCTCGACCTTTCGGGCAGTCTCTGCTTCCCAGCACCCCCTTGGCCTTTCCACTGCCTTCTGTCTATTGAAATCCTGTGCATTTCTCAAAACCGAGATGACATAAAACTCCCCTTATGACTCCATGTGCCACACAGGGCACATCCCATCGCTCAGGGGAGACCACCACCACAGGGACACAAACTGTGTCCACTGACGGCAAGGCCACAGCTCTACCACGGGGACGTGCCTTACTTGTCCCTCAATTCCTCACAACATGTGTCGTCACAGCCCTGAGCACTGGAGAGGCAGCCCCTAGGCAGAGAGAGAGATGGGAGGAGCACACAGACTCCACCCTTCCGAATCGCACTGTAGAGACAGCCAAGAGGAGAGCGGTCATGGGAACACAGCCCTGAAACCCAAAGGGCACTGACCACGTTAGTAAGAGGAGGAGGAGAGAGAAGAGGAAAAAGGAGGAGGCGGGAAGAGGAAAAGGGGGGAAGAAAAGAAGAAGGAAAGAGGAGAGAAGAGGGGGAGGGAGGGGGGAGGAGCCGATGCGTTCAAGGGACCCAGGGAAAAAACGGCGAACACAAAGAAGCTGGGCAGAGAAGTGGGAACAGGAGACAGTCTGGGGAGGTCCACATCTCTAATTTCCTATTAGGCTGGGGTGCATTTTCTTCATTATATTCCCACATTCCACAGTCAAAAAAGCTGAAGAAATACTGAATAAAAATACTCATCGAGCAGCCTGATAAGGACAAGCAGCACATTAAAGGCTCCAAAAAGTCCTGTAGGAAAAAACCTGCTGATATGGAGTGTGTGTGCCGTTAAGTCTCAGAGAGTTTTTGTGAAATGTTTATACAGAAACTAAATGCACAAGTGTTGTAATTCTAAATTTCTGTGCAGCCAAGGAATCAAAACAAGGTGACCTTCACAACCATCCCTAAGCAAAGCTCAGCCTTAGCTGAGTGAGCCCTACCTCACGGGACAATGAACCATCTTATCCTCACGAGGTACTGAGATTGACTCACCTGACAGTAAGTCTGTGGAAGTTTGACGTAGTAGCCTGAAATGCTGCCGCAAGGGAGTATGGTCACTGCTTGTGAGGGGCATGGCAATCACCATGTGCCTAGTGGGGGAAATACACTTGACCTCTGCTCAGACTGCAGCCAGCTAGCTATCTACCTACTGAAAGCAGCAGAACTGCATCCATCCCAGCAACACGGTACATGCACACGGCTCACAAAACCATCTGAACTGATGATACAGAACGCTGGGGTTCAAGAAGACGTTTGATTTTGATGGTCAGTGCATTTGCAGAGCGCATAGCGGGGAACAAACTTATTAGCACCACATACAAACACTCAACTCCCAGCATTAATTCTGAGTAATTACTCACTCAGACTGATGTTGAGACGTTGACAGCAAAGCAGTATCGCAGCATGAGCAACCAAGATGGAACAACAGCACGGGGCAGAAAGGAAAGAACTAGGAAGACCCACAGCAGCAAGGAGAGGTTGCCACCAGACCAGGACAGGTGCTCAAGAGAGGGTCAACACTCTAATGGGATGAAATAAGACCTTGCCAAGTCTCATTTGTTCCTCATGTCTCTGTTGGGACTCATTTCTCATTCAGAATATCGTGGACTGCCTTTATTAAGTTCCATGGTAAGGAGCCGTTTCAAGCATTTTTTACAGAGAGATCTTTGGACAGGGGGTGTCAGGCAGTTGACTACTGACACCAAGATTTCAGTACCCAGAATGGGAAAAGACAGATGAGTATTTATTTCTTCCTTGCAAAGTTACATGTTTCATAAAATGCCATGGGTTTGCATTTGGGGAGAGGAGAATTTAAAGATTTCTGAATGAATAAATTCAACCAGATTGGGGATGGAAGGAGGGTATTAGTATTTCTGTTACATTTTACAGTTTAATTCTGGGAACAAAGTGATGGATTGTATGTTTCCAATAAAAAAAGGAGATGGAATGATAAAGAGACAATGAGAAAGTGTCTGTCTATATTTATTTCTATTGATGCATTACTGTTCCAACTGCAATTCTGCTTCTGAAATATAATAATCTAAAAAATGAGAACAAAAGAAAAACTAGATTATCTGGTAAAACATCCTACAACCAGACCAGTAATAGGGGCAAGTATCTTACATAAAACTGTGGGATAGATGAGATTCGTTGCAGGTCTAAGTCCATGTTGATCTAGCACTGCTCTGAAGGAGTTTTATAGCTCTAATAAAGATCATCTATCAATTTTCTAAGAAGTAAAAATTCCTATTTTAGGTTGTACAACTTTAACTTTCCCCAATTGTTCTAAAAAGAAATACTCTAATATATGTAAGATTAAATATAGCACTATAAGTCATTTTTATGTCAATTTTGCAAGTTCTCATGATTATCACTTGTGCTTTGCAAAGTGGAGGTGGGTGTCAGTCACTCACTTTTGAAGCCATTTACTGGACACCAATCAGGCACAGGTTGCTGGGCAGGTCCCAGGATAAGGCTACTGTGCAGAGATAAAGTGATGTGACCAGATATAGACAAAGGGTCCCTGCTGTTCCAGAGTAGAGACCAGAGCAGTAGGGCTGTGCAGGGAGGAGGCACCACCTAGATTAGGAAGGAAGAGTTTCTCAGCAAAAATCACACCTCTGCTGCATCCACAAATGAGTAGGAGTTATCCAGCAAGTAAGGGGGCATTATTCTCAGCACAAGGGAGTTCCCTCATGCAAAGTCTCCCTAGCATGGCTGTGTCCTGGCAAGAGCTGGAGAGTGGACACAGTGAGATGTCACCTTGGACAGGAGCCAGATAGAGGGTCCCATTGTGTGAGCTGGGAGACCGTCCTGGGAATGGTTTGTTGTGTTTCATGTGAGACAGAAGCACATCTGCATCTCAGGTGTGGCAGGGGCTGCAGGATGCTTGAAGGTCACTCATGGGAAGAAGTTCAGAAGCACAGAAACTGATCAGGAGGCTGGAGTGATAATATGCTCAAAAGGAGTGAAAGAGGGAATGAACCTGATAGAAGGAGGTCAGAAAGGAGTAGAAGGAGAAGGGCCAGGAACAGAAAATAACATTACCCCCACCCCTCCCAAAACCTGAGAGGAAAAGGACAGACAGGAACAGTGTTTCCTGAGGACCTCTGCTTTTTATGTAAAATATGGGAGCTCATTGACTACTGAGAGAGTGTAAGAAGGAGGTTGGGAACTGGAGGGGCACAGCAAAGACATAAAATTCCGTCAGAGAGGAGGGCCCAGAAAGAAGAATGGGGAGGCACTGGATGGGGCACAGAGGAGAGTCCAGGTGATGATGAGAGCTCACATTCAGTGCAGCCTGCTTTGTCTTGTTTTGTTTTCATCAGCATCCATTGCACTGACATACTGTGTTCCCCAGTAGCCGTAGACTCTTTGGGGGTACAGTGTGAAGAGGGTCAATTACAAAATGACTCCACAGTTAGAATTTTGCTAGGTAACAACATGACAGATGAGGGAGAGGAGAGGGCTGGGAGGAAGCAGGTGCATAGGTGACTGCATGGTGGTTTCCTGCAGTCTCAGCTCCCAGGAAAGAAACTGGAGATAAGAGCTGCCAATGGAGGCTGAACCCAGAGGCCTCGAGACTAGCTCCTGGGTTGGGTAGGATGGCAGCCACTAAACTAGGCAGGAGGTGGTGGAAAGACACCTCCACGGGGCAGTCTAAGCCTGGAGTGTAACACCCCAGGCAGAGGCACCTCATAGAGGAAATCACAGGAGTTCACTCATGGACACCTCATCCTCAGTACACTCCACACTCCTTTGGCAGAGAGAGCACTTTTGGTGACTGATGCAACAGCAGAACAAATGTTTTCTCCACAGTTCCCAGTGAACTCAATGGCCTTCACAAGTCATTGCATGGAGAGTAAGAATCCTTCCCCAGCCAGTGGTCAATGGGAAATCATTTATGTGCTCTTGGACTTGCTTGTGTACCATAGTGAATAAACTGGTCAAACTCAAACTGACACAAACTCCTTTTGTGGTCCCAGGTAAAGTTATAGCTAGCATTTGTCAATTCAGAAAATACAAATATAAAACATAATTGGGCTTATTCACACAAAATCTCATCAGCACTAGTCATAAGGACACTGGGATACCTCCCCCCAGCCTGTTCATTAAGCACAGGCCAGAATACTGTCAGTCCCATGATGCTAAATGCTATTTGTCTTGTGTCTGTTGCTATAGCAGGATACCTGAGGTTGGGTAATTTTCCAAGAAAAGAGGTATTTGGATCATGATCCTGGTATCTGGAAAGTCTAAGGGCATGGTACCCATATCTGCCTGACTCCTAGTGAGGTCCCTTGTGTGCCACATTGTTACAGCATGGCAGAGATGTCAGAGAGGAAGTGGGTGTGTGGAAAAGGGACCAAACAGAAGAGGAAGCCTTGCTTTATTACACCTACCTTCTCGGAAACTAACCCATTCCTAGAAGAACTCAAAAATGAGAGGCAGAATTAATCCCTTCCTGAGGATGGAGTCCTTATGATCCAAGCACCTCTTAAAGACCCTACCATATCTCAACACCATTATGTTTGGGCACATGCCTCAAGACAAGTTCTGGTGAGGACAAATCACATTAAACCATAGTACCATTGGTACAAGATTGAGAATGGGTGTCAAGAGGCAGAATCCTAACCTATTTTTCTTTCTTTTTTTGTGTGTTGGAGTCTCACTCTGTCACCCAGCCTGGAGTGCAGTGGCACACTCACAGTTACCGCAGCCTTGACCTGTTGGGCTCAGATGATCCTTCCACCTCAGCCCTCCAAATAGCTGTTACTACAGGTGTGTGCTAACATGCCTGGCTATTTTTTTTTTTATTGTAGAGATGAGGTCGCGCCAAGTTGCCCAGGCTGGTCTTGTACCCCTGGGCTCAGGTAATCCTTTCGCCTTGGCCTCCCAAAGTGCTGGGATTATAGGCTTGAGCCACTGCACCTGGCCCTAACCTATTTTTCTAGAAATGTACTCTCTCAGGAGACAGCCCACAGAATGGAAAAAAATATTTGTCAACTGTATAATTGTATTTGCCAACTGTAAGGCCTAACATCTAGGATCTACAAGGAATTCAAACACACCAAAAGGAAAAAACCAAACAGCCCCATTAAAAAGTGGGCAAAAGACATTAACAGAAACTTCTCAAAAGAAGATATACCGGCAGCCAACAGACACATGAAAAAGTGCTCAGCCTCACTTATCATCAGAGAAATACAAATCAAAACTGCATTGAGATACCACCTAATCCCAGTAAGAATGACCATCATTAATAAAACAAAAACAACAGATGCTGGCAAGGATGTGGAGAAAAAGGAACATTTCTACTCTGCTGGTGGGAATGCAAACTAATGCAACCACTCTGGGAGACAGTGTGGCAATTTCTGAAAGAACTATACCTTCCATATGATGCAGCAATCCCCCTATTGGGAATATACCCGGAGGAACTCAAGTCATTCTACCAAAAAGATACCTGCATATGCATGTTTTTTGCAGCACTACTCACAATAGCAAAAACAAGGAACCAACCATGCTGCCCATCAAAGTTGGACTGAATTTTTAAAATGTGGTATATATACACAATGAAATATTATGCAACCATAAACAAGGACAAACATATGGACTTCGCAGCAATGTGGAAGGATTTAGAGCCTATCATACCCAGTGATCTATCACAGAAACAAAGAACAGAGTATCATGTGGTCTTACTCATAAGCAGACCTTGAACAATTATCATAATACTGTAAACAAGAGATTGGCAGTAGTGGAAAACTGTCAGGGGAGGGTGGGTGAGGTTGGCAGTTGAGGGAAACTGCCAGGGGAGAGAGGGGCACAACTGATCAACAAGGGTACCTGCATAATGAACATTTGTGTATCTAACACTGAATAGTACCCCACATCCTTAAAATTAAAAAAAAAATTTAAGATAAAAATGAAAAAAGAGAGAAAAAGAAATGTATTCTCTCATTCTTCCCACTGGCTTTGACATCCTCATGATCTCTCCTTCATGCTCTGCAGTCCACAACCTCACTGCACCTTCCCGTGAAGAGCAAAGCTTTCACCAAGAACTCTAAACAAACCTGCCATGTGTTCCTCTCTGATTTCTGTTACACTCAGAAAGTATCCCACTTCTCTGAAACTAAACCCTCCAACTGTGTTCTGTATCCCACGTTCCCCTGAAAGTACTTGTTTCTATTAATTATCCCAACTATTATCTACAAATTCAACCTGCCCTTCACCACTGAGTTTTTTATGTGAGCATTTAAATATACTCAAATCTCTCTCATTGTTAAAACATGCGAGGATGACTTTCAGCTTGATAGTGTGAGGACCTCCAATGACCAGCTTCCCAGGAAAACTGGTAAAAATTTTGACAACAATCATAACAACCCATTTGTAGTCCCTGAAAATGGTCCTAAGGGGGAAGAGTAGATAAAGAAATGTCTATTCGGGAAAAGTTATAAAAACCCAGTAAGGCAAGCATTTGTGGCATTTAAACCAAGACTGTTCCCTCCTTCCCTCCCAGATCAGCAAGGCAGAGACTACGTTTGGGATAGCTTCATTTCCCTGGTGGAGAAGAAAGATGTGAAGCAGACGATGGTGAGACAGCTGGGGAACTTATGACCATGGAATACGTGGCCTTTCTCCAAAGTC
Organism: Carlito syrichta; assembly: GCF_000164805.1. Classification (NCBI taxonomy): domain Eukaryota; kingdom Metazoa; phylum Chordata; class Mammalia; order Primates; family Tarsiidae; genus Carlito; species Carlito syrichta. Next base: position 90,880 of record NW_007022156.1, read on the forward strand.
ACTGACTTCATCTGCAATAGAGTGTGGAGAAGTTTAAACATGAGGGAGCCTCAGAGTAGTAGAGTTCCTGTGAGATAGGACTGGGGGAGGTTCAAGACACAGGCTAACCTGCAGGCTGGCAGCCAAGGAGGATACTCCCTGGGGTCAGAGCAAATATCAAACAGGGACCTCAAACTCTGCCTGCAGAGGAGCCACAGCTTAATTGCATTCATTTGTAGAGTAATGTATCCCCAGGACACTGCTGGAAACAATGGAGCCATTAGCTGCAGTTGGAAGTTTAACAGCTGCAGGTGGCCAGGGCCAAGGAGGAAGGGTCTGCCCACACAGCTGTCCTCCCAGGGTGAGTGTAGGCACAGTCGTGTCTTCAGGAGACACATTGGAGGCAAATACTATGGAGGAAAAGAATGGTCTTCGGAGTCTACGGAGGAAAAGGATAGTCTTCACTAAAATAATCCAGTCAGTCACTCAACAAGCCAACAAATAACAATAACAAGTCAAGGTGTGGGGGGAGGACCACTATCACTACCCAGAGTTGCTGCATTATATTATTAAAATGTCCAGTTTCCCACAACAAATTGTGACACATGCAAAGAAACAGGAAAGTATGATCCATACACTGAAAACAAAGCAAACAACCCAAACTGTCTGTGAGAGTGACCAGATGTTAAACTTATTAGAAAAAGACTTCAAATAGCCATTATCAGTACATTTACAGAATCAAAGAAGACTATGATTAAAGAAGATGGAATGATAAGAATGTTGCAAAAAAGGAGAGAACACCAGTGAGGAGACAGAAATTACAAAAATAACTAAATGGAAACTCTAATATTTGAAAAGTAAAATCAGTGAAATAAAAACTCACTTGAGGGACTCAAGTAGATTTGAACATCATGAAAAAGAACAAGCAAAATTCAGATGGATCCACAAACATCATGCAAGCTGAAGGAAAGAGAAAAAAAATCAAAGAGGGAAAATGGAAAAGGGGCTCAGAAGAATGGGACACCATCAAGCACACAAACACTGACATAATGAAAGCACCAGAAGGAGACTAGAGAATGCAGCAGAAAATACATGCAAAGAAATAGTAGCTGAAAATGTCCCAAGCTTACTGAAAAACTATAACCTCCACACCCAAGAAACTCATCAAACTCCAGAGAATAGACATATCACAGTAAAAATGCTGAAAGTCAAAGAAAAGGAGAAAATCTTAAAGGCTGCAAGGAACCATTGTTACTTACAAGGGAAACAAATCAGATTAATGACTAGCTCTTAGCAAAAACAGTAGAGGACAGAAAAGCAGTCGTATAACATATTCAAAGTGCTCAAAACAAAACCAAAACTGTTAACAAGAATCTTACATTCAGCAAAGGTATCCTTCAAATCTGAAAATAAAATAAAGATATTTCCAGAAAAACAAAAACTGAAAGAATTTCTTGCTAGAAGACTCACCTTACAAGAAATTTTTACGTGAGACCTCATAAAACTGAAAAGCTTCTGCAAAAGACACCATCAAGAGAGCAGAGAGACAGCCCACAGAATGGGAGAAATTATTTGTCAACTGTATACCTGACAAAGGCCTAACATCTAGGGTCTAAAAGGAATTCAAATGTGCCAAAAGGAAAAAAAAAACAAACAGCCCTATTAAAAAGTGGGCAAAAGATATGAATAGACACTTCTCAAAAGAAGTCACATGAGCAGCCAACAGATACATGAAAAAATGCTCAGCCTCACTAATCATCAAATAAATGCAAATTAAAGTCACACTGAGATACCTCCTAAGTTCAGTCAGGATGGCCATCATCAATAATGCAAAAAACAGCAGATGCTGGAGAGGATGTGGGTAAAAGGGAATACTTCTACACTGTTGGTGGGAATGTAAACTAGAATAACCTCTGTGGAAAACAGTGTGGCGATTCCTAAAACGTCTCAAAATTGACCTGAATATACCTGAAGGAACTCAAATTACTCTATGAGAACGCTACCTGCATGCATGTTTACTGTAGCATTATTCACAATAGCAAAAACATGGAATCAATATGCTGCCCATCAAAAGTGGACTGGATTAAAAATATGTATATGGCACATATACACACTGGAATATTACACAGTCATAAAGAAGGACAAGCCAGGTTCGGTGGCTCAGCCTGTAATCCCGTGCCTTTGAGAGGCTGAGGTGAGTGGACTGCCTGAGCCCGCGGTTTCGAGACCTGCCTGGGCAGTGAGACATCATCTCTACAATAAATCAAAAAATCAGCCGGGCATGGTAGTACATGCCTGTAATTCCAGCTACTTGGAAGGCTGAGGTGGAAGGATCACCGGAGCCCAACAGGTCGAGGCTGCGGTGGCCGAGAGCGGCCACTGCACTCCAGTCTGGGCGACAGAGTGAGACTCCAACTCAAAAAAAAAAGAAGGACAAAATTATGAACTTTGCAGCAACTTGGATGGACTTAGAGTCTTTAATACTCAGTGATCTATCACAGAAATTAAGAATTGGATACTACATGTCCTCACTCATAAGCAGACCCTGAACAATTATCATAACACTATAAAAAAGGGATCGGCAGTAGTGGGAAACTGCCAGGGGAGGGAGAAGGGGCCCACTTCATCAATAAGAGTATCTAATCTCAAACCAGGCAAAGCAGGGACAAAAGTGAGCTCCAAACTTTACCTGTACAATGACCATTTGTGTATATAATTCTGAATTGTACCATAAAACAACAAAAAAAGAAAAATAAACCAAAAAAAATAGAAAAACTAAAACTGCAATTAAATGTCTCATTAACATGCAAAAGCAGTTAAAATAACTATGAAGACCCAGGAAAACACTAACTGAACTATAAAGAAAAGATATAAAAATTTGTATAGGGATGTGGTCATTAAAAGTTTGCTTTGTTCACAGAATTCTTTTTGTGTGTGTGTGATCTTGCTGGTAACCTTTATTTTTTAGTCTCATTCACTTTGAAAGGTTTCTCTATGTATTTTTTCCTTTTTTTTTTAAAGTTAGAGTTGCGGGGTACCAGTGAGGATTACTACATAAGTAAGTTGCATGCTGTGAAGTTTGCATTTCTAGCTGGCCCTCTCTTCCCTGATAGTGGACCAAGTACCCAGTGTGTTGCCACATGTCTCCCTCCCTCCTCCCTCCCTCTCCCTAACAGTGTCCAGCATCTGTGGATCCCACACTCGTGCCTGTGTGGCTAGTGATCAGAGACCACTCACGAGTGAGTACATGGCGGTTTTCAGTTTGTTTCTGTGATATTTCACTCAGTATGATGGTCTCTAGCTGCAACCATGTTTGCTGCGAAAGCTATGGTTTTATTCTTCTTTGTGGCTCCATAGATATATCCATTGTGCATATGTATCACATTTTCTTTATCCAGTCTACTTTCAATGGGTATCTGGGCTTGTTCTATGTTTCTCGAACTATTGTGTTTGCAGAATTCTTATTTCCTGTTAAATGAGTTCAAATATTTATGGTCATTGAAGTATTAGTAGGCCTATTATTCTGTATGATTTATTGTTGGAAGTGTTATAAGACAAATTTTAAAAGATGCTTGAGAATACATGGCAAGGTGATACTGGTTAAGTCAGAGAATGGACTGGGAAAGAAAGGGTCAGCAGCAGGTTAGTAATCAGTTTTCTCCCTTTACCCAAGGATGCCTTGGGAAAGAAAGTAAGACAACTTAATTAAACCTCCTGTAAACATGGCAATGACAAACCTCTTAGAAAACACACTTATGATATTTGCCAGAGGAGAATCCTTGTCACTGGAATTTTAGAAGCATCTAAACATCTCATCTGTTTAGAACTGTTTATGAAAAATAAGCCTAGAATCTATAGGGAAAAAAATTTTTTATGAAGACTCTGAATAAAAGATTAATAAAAATTACTTAATACATCTGCAAATAAATGGGAAAGTATATACTGTGATGTGAAACCCAATAATATTGAAGGAGTGCCCATTCTTCCTACTTGACCTGTAAATCCTACACAGGATCAGTGTCCTTTCCTAAATGCTTGGGGCTACAGTGCTTTGGATTTCAGATTTTTCAGATTTGGGGATATGTGCACTATACTTACCTGGTTGAACATCCCAAATTCAAAAATCCAAAATGGCCCAGTGAGCATTTCCTTTGAACGTCATGTTGGCACTCACAAGTTTTAAATTTCACAAAATTTCCAATTTCCAATTTTCAGATTTGTGATGCTCAACCTATATAATCTCAATAGAAATTCCAACATTAAATCTTTGGAAACTTCAAAAATAACTGTAAAGTTTATCTGGTTGAATAGACATGTAGGAAAAGGAGGAGAGGCAGAGTAATAAGGGTTACCCTCAGATGTTACACACTTATTCTTAAAATCGTATGATGCTGCTATATAGATAGAAGAGAAGAAAAATTAAGAAGTAAGCCAAAGACTGGAAACTTATCATATGATCAAGATTCCATCTAAAATTCATATAACAATTTGGACAGGAGTGTTTAATCAATTCGCTTAAGTGAGGGATGCACACCATGGATCCAGGACAGGTCTGCAATTTGATGAGAGACGAGGTAGACTATTTCAGTGTTAAGGGATGTGGTACTCTGTGGCCTGGCAGCCAGAGAATGGCTCGAATCATCACAAGTGGATACTTGCGTTCTTGCCAAAGGGAGGCCAGGCTCTGGCTGAATGAATATCTGCTACTATGAAACATCTCCGGGAAATTAATGGGACCATTTGGTCGCTTCTATGTATTCTGAAGAATGAGGGAACAGAAAATGATGTGCTCAGGGGTTAAATACAGCTAATGCAGTTAACACACTTTGGGACTAGGGAATAACCACAGGGATAGGCTGGGCCCCCCATGATGTGGCCCTCAGACCCCTGGGTTCTGTCCCACGTGGCTGCACGGAAAGAAAACAACAAGACCCAGGCCCTGCCCAGACCCTCTTACCACTTCACTTAATGTGTAAGGACAAGGACACGAACACAGACCAATGGCCCAGGCCAGCAGCTCGGTGGAGATGCCAGGACACTAAAGATGTATCTGGAAATCTTTCCCCAAGAAACAGTAGACCAAAAACTTAGACAATGAACTGAGTTAGGGAAATGACTACAGGAAAAAAAAAACGAAAAGAATGAAGATGAGTTGTGAATGATGAACTCACAGAAAATGTCTACAGACCAGGAAGTGAGAGGAAAGAGAAAACAAAAAGGTGAGAAATGCAGGAAAATTTAAATCTCCAAGTTTTCAAACCTGGGTGTCAAGGAGATAGATCCACTAACACAAGCAGGCAAGTCTAAAAGGGTAGCTGTTTTCAGGGTAGACGGAAAGACGATAAACGCCTGGAGTTGTAGAAGCCGTTAGTGTGGCCAGTGAAGATGTCTGGTATTGGAAGAGAGGTCAACGTTAAAGAATAAATTTCTAAGCATCATCTGCATGGAGACAATAACTGAAGTTGTAGAAGTGATGACAGATGACAGCTCAGGGAACCTGTTAGAGGAGAAATACAGGCTATAAAACTTTAGAAAATATACACATTTTGGTGAAAAGAGACAAAAAAATAGCCATAGAAGAAGGAAAATCAGGATAATGTAGCATTACAGAAGTCAGAGAGAAAATCCTAAGAAAGCAATAAGTAGTTTTGTAGATACAAAATGGCTGAATGTGTGAGAAATGAAAAAAAGATCCAGAATTTGGATTTTGACATCAAATCATCTGGGCATCTTTGTAAATTAGTCATGACATCCTTCTCAGCTACCTTCTAACTCCTCTGCTTTCCTGAGGAAATCACCTATAACCCCATTCTGCAGTCCTTGATTAGTTCCCTTTCTGGGAGCAGGGTCCTGCTGTTCAGAACTCATCTCGCCTGCTGGGGTGCCCATCAGAGGCTAGCTCAATCGTTATTATACACTACTGTATCCAGAGCCTGTGACCTAGATCCGGGGGACGATCCTGTCAAAACATCACAGCTTCTCTCTACCAGCCTCTGGTCTCTAAATGTTCCACCTGACTCAAAGCAACATGTACACATTCATTAAGACCAAGGAGCATTTTGTGATCTTACTATGTTTATTAAGTTCAACTTTAGCCAGCCACAAGTCTGGGAAAAGACAAGGAAGTCTTGTGGTTACCCAAAAGCCCATGCTTGAGATTTTTTTTAAGTGACAAACTGCAACCAGCTATCAATTTCCAAAGAGCAAAATTAACAAACAACAATTTTAATCAAGTCTCAGAGTACAAATATAAACTGAATTTTCTTTTGCTGAAAGAGAAGACGTGGCATTCTCTCAACTAGAGGGGGAAAAAAATCTGCAAAGAAACTGATGGGTTATGGGGTTGGATCACATGGGCATCGCCCAGTGATGGACATACATGCTGAGCGCATTTGGACAAGCTGAGTTCATGTCATCACTTGTGGTTACTCTAAGGCATAAAACCCAGTAAACAGTAATAGAAGGTCCAAACAATGACTTCCAACTACATAGTAATTGTTTGGGGTGGCTGATTGGTAACAAAAATGAAAACTCAAGAACTATCTCAAAATTACACAAAGTTGTATATGTAAACAAGGTGGAAAGAAGAGGATTCATGGAAAGAAGTCAAAGACACTAGTGAGAAACCTCCTCAAGGGGTATTGGAGGAGGGCCCGGGGCAGCCTGATAACTTGCTTCTTGAGTTGGTATTCAGGGATGTCTGTAAAGAGAACACATCCTATCCTGTTGATCATATTTAGACCAAACAGTAGCCAGTTTTTCTAAGACAGCAACTTCATTTTCCAAACTTCTACATATCAGCTTCATCATGGAGGACCCCAAACACCAGGAGACACAAGGACTAAAACCACATGAACGACCGCTTCAACTTCTCTTCCAGGCTGCCTGACATTGCTAGTCTCCCTGGGACATTTTGATAGTGGCAGCATCAGATAAACCCAAGTCCCACCTGAAGAAGGAACACTCGTGGGACATGGCAGAGGTGATGGGTTTGGATAAGCATCAGATACACCAAGCCCGTGTAAACTACCTTCTTCAAAGTACTGTTCCCTTGGAAGAACAGACAAACATTCCAAAGAGGTTGACACCTGTTAAAATGCACTTGGGGCTCTTTTTTCAAAGCATCTTCAGAGACTATTAGCACATCTTTTGGATCAACTCAGTTGGCGACAGATCTTCATCTTCTTCAGTAGGCCTGAAACTGACTCTGGATGGCATGGACTGTGGAATGTGAGATGGTGCACTTACTACGAACCAATGTGGAACCTCATCACTGTGAGATGTTTTTATGAGTGTCTTATAAAATGACTAAGATAGCTCATTTTTCTGTAGATAAACTTCTTACAGATTCACAGGCACCAGATGGTCTTGTAAGTGCGAGTGTACATGTGGACAATTTAACAATATATGAAATGTCCCTGTAGTAAATGGGATCAACAGTGACTCTCCAATTATAAGGTACAACTCATCAGTATCTAAAGGATAAAAATCACACAGTTATGCCAGAACATATGTGATACCTTAAAACAAACAAACAAAATCAAAAGTTTTAAGAAAAAATAAAAGCAATTTTCCCCTTATAGACCATTTTTCCATTATAGTCATAAGGTTAATTACACTCCTTAACTATAAATAATAAAGGAAAAACTACAAAATCATTTTAAAATATAGCTTAAAATGAAGCAGACAGCCATTTTGAAAACTGACATCCATAAATAATTTATAAGTATCTACATTCTAAGTGATGGATGCACGATTGATGAAGCTGTTGTGACATTTAAAAAATAATATTAAAAATACTAAATGATCCTCTCAGATGATAACAAATCTTTTCAAAATTAGTATAAAATTAGTACAATTGCCACAAGAAAGTTGAGTGAATATGTTTGCCATAAATGCTGAAATGGAATGTAAAATATGTAACTTAAATGATGCTGATATATTTTGAGCTTTTCCAAAACAGAATCACTCAAGCTTCATTTCCCCCATAGGAAACCAACATGAATAGGAATTAAACACTGAAAAGCCTGAAAACAGTTATCATAACATTAAGTACAGGCAACCAGGTTACAATAATGCTCAGCCTGTAATCCCAGCACTTTGGGAGGCTGAAACAAGTGGATTGTCTGAGCCCGTGGGTTTAAGACCAGCCCAGGCAACCTGGCAAGACCTCATCTCTACAATAAATAAAAAATTAGCTGGGCATGGCAGTGTGCACCTGTAGTTCTGGCTACTTGGAAGGCTGAGGAGGAAGGATCGCTGGAGCCCAGCAGGTCAACCTGCTGGGGTGGCAGTGAGCGTGCCACTGCTCTCCAGCCTGGGTGACAGAGTGAGACTCCAACTCAAAAACAACAACAACAACAAAAAACCCTCACATTAAATGATAATACTGAGCCAAGCCAATATCTGTGATTTATTCATAACCATTAAAATCCCAATCCAAAGTCCTACAGAAATTTGTGTATATCTCTAGAGTTTCCTGTCACCAGGTCTAGTCTGAATATAGTGTGGACGAATTCATATGATGACATACGAGGGGGAGGGAGATGGGATTAACAGTAGCAAACATCTGTCTGGGGACGGTGAAACATCTCTTATCAACAGGGTGCCTGAACGAAACGTATTTGTATACCTAACCCTTAACTGTACCCCACAATATCATAATAAAAAATACTGATAAATAAAGCAACAACAACAAAAAGATGACATAATTATAATAACATTGTTCTTTTGCTCTCAGTGTGGATATCGAGAGACATTCACACCATGATAAGGATCAGACTTGTTAGAACCATCTATCTTGTATCTTCTCCCTCCAATGACTCTTCCTACATCTCCCCATCAAATTCAGATAATCACAGCTCAAAGGGTTCATTTCTCCTAACTAAAACTATCAGGGGCATTAAGTTTAGATAATTATATATACTTGAGGTCAACACATTCCAATATAAACTGTAACTAGTAAAGAGCTGGCCACGTCCAGAAAAGACACAAAGACAATGTGGCGCTTCTCTTACATGGAACAAACAAAACCCTGATAGACACAGACAATATTTAATTTACGGATTCTGCCTTTGAGCCAAGCAGTCACTGGTGACTTTACCTACAGTGACAGTCGGTAAACAGTACATGAATTAGAGTTATAGAGTTAGACAAAAGACAGACTGGCAGAAACACCTGACTCCTGTTATGCATCTGTCTGATCAGGTAAGGAGAATGGTCCTGGAATCGGAAAGGGAAACAGACTGTGTAAACCAGAAAGCACAGCAGGAACCCTTTGAGATTATAGAGACTAAAGACACTGTCTCCACACCCAGGGAATCTGACCTCAGTGTGTTAAAAGCCTCAGGAAAAGTATGGGCTCTGAGGAGTCTCCCCCCAGAAAGCCACATGGAACAGGAAAGGCCCAGAGGACATAGAAATTGGTAAATTCTAGATTATTTTATTATTTTTATTTTATTGACAAGGTTTTGCTTTGTTGTCCAGGTTGGGGTGCAATAGCATGATCATAGCTAACTGCAGCCTCACCCCCTGGGCTCAAATGATCCTCCTGCTTCAGTCTCCTGAGTCGCTGGGACTACAAAAGTTTGCCACCATACCCAGCTAATTTTTTTTTTTTTTAACTTTTTATTTTTCTAGAGACAGGATCTCACTATGTTGCCAGGGCTGGTCTCAAGCTCCTGGCCTCAGGTGATCCTCCTGTCTTCGGCTCCCAAAGCACTGGGATTTACAGGTATGAGCCACTGCACCCAGCCTCTTGTTTCATTCATAGAAAAAAAGACACAGTAGATTCTGGGAAAGAATACTTATTATTCTGATGCTCCTAGTTAACAATGTCTGGGAAAATATTTAAAAGTCACCACCATGAGCACCAGAAGCTGTTCCAGCTCACAGAGAACACATCCCATCTGCTGCCAGGAGGCCCTTTTGGACGGACTGTGCTAGCAGACATCAATCCCCCCCGTCCCATAAGGAGCTGCACCCTCAGCACGCTGGTCTTGTCCAGACCTGCCTTTTCAAAAAAAAAAAAAAAAAACAGACAAGTCAGGTCTCTGAGAAGTGACTTTACCAAAAGGTCAAGGTGGACAGCAACCTTATGTGAACAGTAATTAAAATCGAGGCACTGGAAGGGAAGGTGCCACACAGATGCTGATTCAAGCCTCAAGGCAATTCCCAAGCCTGCAGCTCTCACAGTCACCTGCATGAGCCTGGCATGCGGCTCCTGCCACAGAATAGGTGCACCACATGTTTTTGGATGTGCATACCTGGAAAGGAAGTGGAGCAAATCTGAAATGCCAGAGGGCAAAATTAAGACCCCTGTGGAGAAGAGATTCAAGGAGAGAGCTTTGGACTCAACCAGGAATACTTTGACTAACCTGAAATGACGAGTCTTAGCGATTGCTTGGTGTCAAGTTGCTGGAAGCGTTTGAGACACATGCCAAGAACCCTAAAGAATTCCAGGAGACCAGAGGACTTTGCCCTATCACTACCCTGCCCTATCAAATAAACACCATATGCCCCTAATTACCATCCTTCCTAAGATCATATTTTTTTCTCTATAAAAATGAAGAAGAACCTATAAGAGTAATTGGATTAGAACATTGTACCCAACCAGCCAGGTGCAGTGTAATCCCAACCTGTAACCCAGCACTTTGAGAGGCTGAAAAGGAGGACTGCTTGAGCCCAGGAGTTTAAGATCAGCCTAGGCAACATAGTGAGACCCCATTTCGACAAAACAATTTATCAAATAATTATGAATTAATTAGAAGAATATTGCACCCAACTAAATATTCCTCTTACCCTATTTTTAATACAGATCGAACAGGGAGGGACAGATATTCTTATTTTCTTTCTTTTTTTTTTGAGTTGGAGTCTCACTCTGTCGCCCAGACTGGAGTGCAGTGGCCACTCCCGGCCACCGCAACCTCTACCTGCTAGGCTCCAGTGATCCTTCCACCTCAGCCTTCCAAGTAGCTGGAACTACAGGCGTGCGCCACCATGCCTGGCTAATTTTTTGATTTATTGTAGAGATGAGGTCTCGCCAAGTTGCCCAGGTGGGTCTCGAACCCGCGGGCTCAGGCAATCCACTCACCTCAGTCTCCCAAGGCGCAGGATTACAGGCTGAGCCACTGAGCCCGGCTGATGTTCTTATTTTCAATGAACACATTAAACAGCTCTGCCCAGCTGCATGCACACACTGTATCCCTCTCCTTGAGTGAACAAGCTAGAAACATATAAGCTGGGTAAACCAGTTGGATGTATGGAAGAATCCAAGCAAGCCCATCCTCCCAGGAGGGCACACAGCCCAGCAACAGGCATCCAAGTAGCTCAGCAGCCAGCTGCATAGAAAGAAAAGCCCACTATTAAGACAAATAAGCTGTTAGCATGACCTTAAAACTATATCCAGCTATAAACTTATCTTCTCCAATAAGTAAACACCATAAAAATGCAAGTGTTGGAGAGAGGCGAGCAATTTGGAAGGGAAAGGATGAACAGTTAGGTGCAGAATTATCAACTTTGGCAGTCACACAATGGTGTGCAAAGTAAACTCAGCCTAGGGCATAGCAGAATCAGATAGCCACAGAGAGCAGCAGAAAGCTTAAAAGTAGTCTGAAAGTAGAACCGATACTGAAAATCAAGTCAATCCCAGAAAGCCTAGCTCTAAAGAACAATCTTGAAATCAATCTTAACCGGCAGAAGCTAATATAAAAGCGTTAACTTGTAGCATGAGCTCAGGATTTAGGAACAATAACTCTCCTCTTTGTCATTTTGCATTAACTGGACTTCAGTACAGACAGCTTGAAGATCCCCTAAAGAAAATGTCCACACATCAATCCCGCTGAAGCGAGGACATCAGGGACACAGCTTCAATTAAGGGCACAAAGTACCCTGGCATGCAAGGTTGGCCCAGAGACACCCCCCAGAGTGGGTTCCTCTGGTGGCATGTAAGGCTCAACATGTACAGGGGCTGTGTGACATGGTGATCAACTGTTGAGCACCTGTCATTTCCAAATCTAAGATTGGAAATGAAGTGAGTTCATCTAGAGAAGGTTCAGATGTCCACCAGGTTCCTATTTGAGGTTCCTAAATCCTCTTCCCAAATTGTCTATATCTGGGAATACATGTAACTCAAAATTTTAAAGAAGAAAAGAGATGTTTAAAGGGGGAATATAATTCATCTTATCATCACAAATGATAAGAACAATGACAATATCTATTTTATAATGTTTTAATATCTTAAATGATCCCTTTTTAAAATAAGCTCTCAACGTTACTGCCAGACCCAGGCACAGGCCTTCTGCCAGTAGAAGTATGAGCTCCTGAAATGCATGTACCACTTGACATTTGGGGATTGTGAAGGTTTATCAAAAGTGTATTGTGTGACTGCCTTCCTCAAAACCTATGTTTATAGCTCCTTGCTTGCAATGAATGGAAATATATTCATTTAATTAAAAAATGAGTGAAAATATATTAAGCAGAAGCATTTTGATGAACAAAGTGTCTCCTAAAATCGCTAGATCAACCCCCTGTGTTTTTCTGGCCAAAAGATGTTTCAGAATATTGAAGTTTTCTAAATGTTTTAATTGATGCATCATAATTGTACATATTTATAGGGTACAGTGGGGTGTTTCAATATATATATACATGTATAATGTATTTAGCATTTACATCATATCAAAGATTCCTTGTTGCTTTGTAGTAAGAACATTCAAATTTCCCTCTTCTAGCTATTTTGAAGCATACTATATGCTATGTTACCTATAATCGCCCCTCTGTACAATAGCACACCAGAACTTATTTCTCCCACCTGAGACCCTGTACTAACCTCTCCCATTCCCCTTTTCTCTGTCTCCCCCAGCCCCTGATAATCTCTATGCTACTCTCTACTTCTATGAGATCAGCATTTTTAGATTCCACATATGAGTGAAATCATGCAATATTTGTCCTGCTATGCCTGGCTCCCTTCACTTAACATAATATCCTCCAGGCTCTCCAGTATCAGATAACAGGGTTCCATTCTTTTATGGTTGAATAGTATTCCACTGTGTATGCACCACATTTTCTTTACCCATTCATCTGTTGATGGGCACGCAGGTGATTCCAAATCTTGGCTATTGGGAATAGTGCTGCAATGAACATGTGGGTACAGATATCTCTTCAGCATGTTGATTTAACTTCTTTTGGATATATACCCAGGAGTGGGATTTGCTGGATTTTTTTAGGACCCTCCATACTGTTTTCCATAGTGGCTGCACTAGTTCACTTTCCCACCAACAGTGCACAAGAGTCCCCTTTCTTCACATCCAGGCCAGCATGTGTTACTCTTTGTCTTTTGATAGGAGTCATTCTAACTGGGGTGAGGGAGTTCTCTGGTTGTGGTTTTGATTTGCTTATCCCTAACAATGAGTGATGTTGAGGATTCCATCAGACTAAAATCTTCCTTGCCACATAGGAAACAACCAACAGAGTGAAGAGACAACCTATAGAAGGGGAAAAAATATTTACAAACTATACATATGACAAGGGTTAATATCCAGAATATTGAAATTTTAGTTCAGAGTGATATGGACACTAGCCAGATGCTGACATAACAAGACATTACACCTGTTAACACCGAAATAAGAACTAAGAAATTAATCTCAGTGAGCTCAAGAACAACTAACCTTAAATATTGGGGATTTCATCAACATCTGTTATGTGATGCAATCAACCACTCCATCAATAACTTGAGAGTTATTTCAGAGAGAAAACTATGCCACTGGTATCAAAGTACATCCTTAGATCACCCAGGTACAGTCCTGGGGGAGGGAGGGTATGTCTTCCACTCCAACCCTGCCTTGACCCGCTGTGTGAATAAGGCTGGTACCTTAACTGCTGTGTGTCTGAGCTTCCTTGGCTGGGAATGACACAAATAACATGTGCCAAATAAACCTCGCAGGACTCACATATTCAAGTGGAACAGTGCAGGTATAAGCAATTTACACACAAGGCAACATGAAATTTTAGAGTAGATGCCTGAATTTAGTTGTACTGTCATCTTCATATCTGTATTTCTGTAGGGATACACAATCTGACTCAGATATTCAAATTACCCATATTCTCTGTGGCAGTGGAAAAGTACTTTGGCTCATTTCCCTGATATTGTGGATCAATGACATATGCCGACAAGTAAAACATGAACAAATGTCAAAACCAGAGTCGTGTGTGTGTGTGTGTGTGTGTGTGTGTGTGTGTGTGTGTGTGTGTGTGTGTGTCTCCTCGGCCAACACCAGGTGTCCAGGGAACTGGAAATCACCATTTCAAAACTGAGGTTCAACTGTCACCACTTCCCCATCTGATTCAAAAAACGTGTGGTCACAAGCACCCCAGGATGTGATCTATTTTAACTCACTGATATCACAGGTGAGGAAACTGAGGCTGAGGCTGAGGCAGAAGCAAGTGGGTTCCCCAGGACCCCATGGTTATCTCCAGAAGTAAAACTCGAGCTCAGTCCATCTAATTGTCCAAGACTCACTCTAAGACACCTAAGAGGAGGAACCTGTCTGCCGCTGGACAGGAAATTGGATGCTGAAGGGGATATGGCCTGCCTTTAGACTGTCTCTTGTTCTAGAAGAGGCACGGAATTCTCTCCTGCCCATCACAAATGCTTTAGTCCTCAGGGGTCACTCCAGTTGCACATGGGGATGAGCTGGCTAAGTTCTGAATGGGTCTGCCTGTTGGCATCACATACCATATGATTCCACAGCTCAAACAGGTCTCAAAAGATAGGTTTTAATTTACCTCAAATTCCCATTTTAGTTGGATCTACTAGAAAAGCCACAATCATAATAAGTTCATGAAACCATGAAATTATTGTTTCTACATATATTTCAGAAGAGTTACAGACAACTGTGTCAAAAATACTGATGCAGAAGGTTGGAATTTCTTTCAAAAGAAATTTAATCTAAACAGTTGGTGGGATGAGAATTTATACATAACTGCCTTTAGAAATAATTTCCTAATGGTTTCAAAGAGGATAATTTGCATTTATTTATATTGAGCCATCCAGTGTTATCTAAAGAATAAAACAGCAGGGAATTATCAGCAAAGAATCATCTCTTGGCAAAAACAGCAAGGCATTCACACCAAACACATTTCCACTTGGAAGTAAGGTGTGTCCTACTTATGAAAAGAGGCAACTCATGGTACAGGCTTCTCTGTCTGTGGAGCCGGCATGAATAGCAACATCACTGGGTGTATATTTCAATGCTTTCAAAAAACAACTGCCACAGTAAAAGCTGTCAAATACCTTTGTATTAATCTTCTAAATAATTCTCATGCTTGTTTGGAGTTCTATATTTTATTTGATATTAAAGGTACCCACTTTGCAAAATTGTTGTCTAAAATAAAAGCGGATTATCTGAATCAATTTACTAATTTATTCTGTCATTCAAGAATACCTATTAAGAAGCAGGAGCTGTGCCAAAAGCTATGGATACCAGAAATATTTGGTTTTGTTTGTTTGATTTTAACTGTCAAAACAGATTCAGTGTCAATCAGGGCTTCAAACTGCTTACACAAGCATTTAGAAATTCTACAGCAAGTATGAGAGAAAAAGTAAGTGGTCCCTTGGTGTCCAGGGAAGACTGGCTCCTGGACCCCTGTGGATGCCAAAATCTACAGGTACTCAAATTCCCAATATAAAATGGTGTGTTATTTACATATAATCTACACACATCCTCCTGTATACTTTAAATCATCTCTGGAATGTTTATAATACTTAATCCAATGTAAATGCTATGTAAATAGTTATTATGCTGCACTGTTTAGGGAAAGGTGACAAAGAAAAAAGTCTGTACATTTTCAGTACAAATGCAACTATTCTTTTTTTTTTCTGGAGATTTTTGATCCTCACTGGTTGAATCCCTGGATGCAGAAACCAGATACCAAAGGCTGGCTGTACTTACATTGAAAGCTATCAGAGTGTGAACAAAAGTAATGAATTAATTATCAATGTTCAAATATTTTCTTTCTTTTTCAGTTTCTATATAAATTAAGTTAGAGAATACAATTTACTTTAGTTATAAATGTTGCCTCCCTAAGGGCAAGTCAAGCTCAGCACTGTGAAATCCTGATGTTACAGGCCAGGCATGGTCCACATTAAGTACAAGTAAGAGCAGATGGCAAACTTCCTCCTCTCACTTGTCAGTGTATTAAACAAGAATGAGAAAGAAAACCTTTTGGACAGCAAAAAAGTTAACAGATTACAAAGTTCTTTTAAAAATGGAAATAGGTCGGGCATGGTGGCTCAAGCCTATAATCCCAGCACTTTGGGAAGCCAAGATGAGGGTGTTGACTGAGTTCATGGGTTTGAGAACAGCCTGGGCAACTTAGTGAGACCTCAACTCTACGATAAATAAATATTTTTAAAAATTATCTGGGCATGGTAGAGGGGGCTTGTAGTTCCTACTACTTGGAAGGCTGAGGCAAAATGATCACCTGAGTCCAGCAGGTGGACGCTGGGGTAGCCATGAGCGTACCACTGCACTCCAGTCTGGGCAACAGAGTGAGACTCCAACTCCAAAAAAAATGGAAATAAAGATAAACTTTGCACAAAATTTATTGTACAATAGGCCACATAGAAGATTCAAGAGCTTCTACTGACAAATTATTTGCTAAGATTGCTGGGCACTAAATCAATAATAAAATCTCAGTTGTACATATACATAGGAAGAGGTGCCAACTAGAATAGGCAACAGACTTTTTATTTTATTTTATTTTATTTTTTTGAGACAGGGTCTCACTCTGTCACCCAGAATGGAGTGCAGTGGCATGATTATGGCTCACAGCAGCCTCAACCTTCTGATATCAGGTAATCCTTCTGCCTCAGTCTCCCGAGTAGGTGAGACTACAAACATGCACCACCACACCTGGTTAATTTTTGTATTTTTTGTAGAAACAAGGTCTCATTCTGTTGCCCAGAATGGAGTGCAGTGACACGATCACAACTCACCATAGGCTTGGCCTCCTGGGCTCAAACACTCCTTCCACCTCAGCTGTTCTAGTAGCTGGAATTACAGGCATGCACCACCATGTCCAGCTAATTTTTTGTAGAGATAAAATCTTGTTATGTTGCCCAGCCTGGTCTCGAACTTCTGGGCTGGAGGAATCCTCCCACCATGGCCTCCCAAAACGCTGGGATTACAAGCATGAGCCACAGCACCCAGCCATGCAACAGACTTTTTAAATGCCATTTACAGCAAGAGCTGAAACTATATAATGCTTTTCTAGTATAAATTTAGCAAAGAATGTACAAAACTTAAGTGGAGAAAATAAAACATTAGTTGGAATATAAAAGAAATCCTGAATATATGGAGACACACTCTGCACTTGTATTAGGAAGACTAACTATTGTGAAGCTATCAGTTCTCCACTAACGAATCTATAAATTCAAATTGATATGAATCAAAATCTCCAGCATGTTTTGGAATCCCAGAGCAGGTTCTCAGACTTCAGCTTAGATCAGAATCCTGGAGTGCTTGTTAAAACCCAGATTTCTGGATCTTAGTACCAATGTCCATAGGTCTAGGGCAGGGCCCAAGTATATAATTTCTAACAAGTTCTCCCAGGTGCTGCCGCTGCTAGATCTGGCACCCCATTCTGAGAACCACTACGTTAGTGGAGCACTGCTCTTTGACCCCAAAAGACATGTAGGAACTATTTAGTACAGCACAGCTTGTAACTCTGAAACAACCAAAATATCAATTAGCCCAAGAAAGGATAATCCCAGTCGTTTTCAACAAAGCGATAATTACGCAGAAGTGAAACATTTAAAAGCAAATGTGTTCAAACAAACAAACTTCCACCTGCAATGCAGGTGAAAAACGCCTCTACATATTACTCAAGGATGCAAACATATGTCTTCTGTATATACAAACACGCATGAGAATGATAAAGACCAAATGCACACTAGAGATTGATTCCAGGGTGAGAAAAGGGTAATGGAATGGAGGAGATATAAAAAGATCCTCTATCACATCCTCAATGCTTTATGTCTCAGTAAAAGAAAAGTACAAAGCACATTTGGACTGGTAAGATTAATAAGGGTGAGGGGCGGGTCCAGGTGAGCTGTATCTTGCTCTCTAATCTTAAGTGTGTACTGGAAATAGCTTATAATTAGATGAAGAAAACAGCACATCAGTGTTACCTGTTGAAGAATTAACTAAGTATAAGTAGAAGAGCACTTTTAAAGCATTTTGTTCAGATAAGACCTGATGTCAGGGCCTTGACACTTTGACTTTGGAGTCAATGAAAAGCTTCTCACTGCTGATCTTCTAATGTGGTCAACACGTAGGTGTCAAGGTTCCCCTGAGAATAGGACTTTAGGTGTGACAGAGCCAGGTCTCACCATCAAGGAACTCAGAGACACACAGAGGAGTGGAATGATGACCTTTACAACAAAACTATAAGTAATCAAAGATGACACAAATAAATGGAAAAATATTCCATTCTCATGGACTAGAAGAATCAATATTTTGTTAAGACTTCCATCCTACCCAAAGCAATCTACAGATTTAACGTAATACCCATTAAATTACCAGCAGCATTCTTCTCAAACCTGGAAACAACAGGAACTCATATGGAAACATAAACAACCATGAATAGCCAAAACAATCCTCAACAACAACAACAACAACAAAAAACAAAGTGGGAGATATCACACTCTCAGACTTTAAACTTTATCATTAAAACTACAATAATCAAAACAGCCTGGTATTAGTAAAAAAACAGGCATATACACCAATGGAACAGGAATAAAATTCCAGAAGCAAAACCTCAATTTCTCAATCAATTCATCTTCGAAAAAGCTTCCACCACCAACCACTGGGGAGAGGAGAACCTATTCGTAAATGGTGCTGGGAAAACTGGCTGACCACATGCAGAAGATTACAACAAGACCCCATACCTATCACCATACACAAAAATCAACTCTAAATGCATCAAAGACCTAAACGTAAAACCTCAAACTACAAGAACCTTAGAAAATGCAGGAGACACCCTTATGAAAATTGGAACTGGCAACGAATTCCTGATCAAAACCCCAAGTGCCCATGTCATAAGAGATAAGATAGACAAGTGGGACCTCAGCAAGCTGAAAAGCTTCTGCAAAGCAAAAGAAACCATCAAGAGAACAGGGAGACTAGGAAAAAATATTTGCCAACTGTATATCTGGCAAAGGTCTAACATCTAGGATCTACAAGGAACTCAAGCGTGCCTAAAAGAAAAAGACAAACAGCACCATTACAAAGATATGAATAGATAAAGATATGAAGAGATTCTTCTCAAAACATATGAGTAGCCAACAGACACATGAAAAAATGCTCAGCCTCACTACTCATCAAAGAAATGCAAATTAAAACCACACTGAGATACACCTAACTCCAGTCAGGACGGCCATCATCAAACTCAAAAAACAACAGATGCTAGAGAGGATGCAGGGAAAAGGGAACACTTCTTTTTTTTTTTTTTT
>NW_007022156.1:110628-118985 GCF_000164805.1 Carlito syrichta
GCGGGCTCAGGCAATCCACTCACCTCAGCCTCCCAAAGGCGCGGGATTACAGGCTGAGCCACCGAACCCGGCTGGGGAACACTTCTACACTGCTGGTGGGAGTGTAAACTAGCATAACCTCTGTGGAAAACAGTTTGGCGATTCCTATAAGATCTAAAAGTGACCTTCCATATGACTCCGCAAACCCCTTACTGGGAATATATATAACTGGAGAAACTCAGATTACTCAATAAAAAAAAATCTGCACACACATGTTTATTGCAGCATTATTTACAATACCAAAAACATGGAACCAACCGTGCTGCCCATTGAAAGAGGACTGGATAGAAAAAATGTGGTACATATATATGATGGAATATTATACAGTCACAAAGAAGGACAAAATTATGAAGCTCGCAACAACTTGAATGGACTTAGAGTCTCTAATACTGAGTGATCTATCACAGAAACAAAGAACTGAGTGCCACATGTTCTCACTCACAAGCGGGCCTTGAACAATTATCATAATACTCTAAGAAAGGGACTGGCAGTAGTGGGGAAACTGCCACGGGAGAGGGGGACACAGCTCATCAACAAGGGTACCTGCATAAAGAACATTTGTGTACCCAGCCCTGAATTGTACCTCTCCTCTTTAAAATTAAAAATTAAAATAATAATAATAATAAAACAAACGCTCACACAAAGCCACATCCACTGCATATTCCTGTAGGGAGAAGACGGGGTGAACCAAGAATCAGGGCAGTACCTGAAGATGAGTGTTTTGCGGGTCCCAGGAGGAGGGGAGCAGCCTGTCGGTATGAGGTGGGAGCAGCCACAGCTAGATAGTGGGACACCCTGTGCTAAGTGGGCTGGGGTGAGTGCTGTCTAGAACCAGACTCTGATATGGAGAACACTGGGAGAGAGATGGCAGTGACCCATGGATCCGGTGCCTTACCGCCCAGGCTCAGGTACAAGTCACCCTGCCTCATGCTCTCACTTCCACATCCAAGTGACTCATCACGGCATTCTGCCTTTAAGCTGCATCCAAATGCAATGTTTCCCTGCTCTACCTGCATTCACACCTGCCTTGCACTGCCACCTTCTCAGGTGATGGCCCCGGTACTCAACTGGTCCCCACGCACTCCCACAGTCACCAAAGGTGATCAGACAACGTGCTTCCCTGCTGGAAGCCATCACTATGAGGATAAGATGTGACACCTCCACCCTGGTGCAGAAAGCCCTGCACCGTCTGGTCTTTGCTACCTCCCCCTCATTTTTACCTACTCGTTCTCCTCACTCTTTCCACTCCAGCTGTCCTTTGGCCGCTTCATACATGAGCCACCTCAGGGCCTTTGCATGTATGGTCCCCTATGTATGGACTATTCACCCTCAGGTTGTTCAGGTCCCTGAGAGGCCTTCCTAAGGTAACACCCCATCACTCTCTTTCACCCTCATGCTATTTTACGCTTTCTTCATACGTTACTATTGGGCATAATATTATATCATTAATTGTCTCCTTAGTCTTGCTCTGTCTCACCAACTAGACTCTACACAGGTGCACACACCACCTCCCGCATCTCCACCACCATGAAACACACCAGGCTTGCGTATGTGATAAACAAGTATTTGTGGAATACGCCAAGAAAATGAATGAGCGATGAAAATGGCTTAAATACAATGTGACAGGTGAAGGACTGAAAAGGGAAGGAAGAATATGACAATTTCTGTGGTATCTTAGCTGAAGTCCCATTGTGAGTGTCCTGCAAATGGTGGGAGCAGTTTGCTGAAAAGCGCCCACTGTCCCAGCTCACCACAACCCTGGTGACAACCATTTATTCCATTAGCACAGAAGAGTCACACAATAAATATATGCAGAGCCTAGAAGATGTTTCTGAAGCAGAGGGCTGTTATTTTTCAGGCACAGCAAACAGGCAAGGAGCTTTGTCATTTGATCATATCACTAGAGCTGGCGGCACAGCCAGTCCCGGATAATTAAAGTGATTTTTCTGTAAAATCTGGGAGGTCATCCCAAAACTCCATTCTAATTTCAACCAGTGGATTTGAAAATTTACATAACAAAGGTCACACTTGAAATTTTGTGGTTAATGCCACCATAAGAACCATGAAAAACTCCCTAAAGCTACTACAGAATTCACTAGCAAAAAGACAAAAAAGACCAAAAAGCCAGAAATATTTATCCTTCCTTGGCTTATTTCTTTAACTTGATCTAAACAATGATCTAAAACAAAAACAATATTTAGTATGTGAAGAAATCATCTTGGTTATCAATAACTTTATTTTCTATCACTAAAAAGTACAAAATCTCAATTATTAAATGTATTATGGGAAGCTCACTTATGCCCGATCTTATATCTTTGTCTGCAACTCAGTCATGTCTTTCTTCTCAGCTGTGTGGAGGCTGCCCTCCCACCCTGTGGTCTCCCTTTAACTAGGGCTGCGAGTTAACCATCACCCTAGTAAGCATTCTTGCTATTTGAACAGCCAAGACCCTGGAGAAGAATCCTCTTCCAGAGCAAACACAGCAATTCCAGAAATTCAGAACATCTCCTGTTGGCCTGTGGACCCGGCTCCCCACTGAGGGCCATCAGTGCCCTGATGCCAGGACAGCAAACTTCATCTCCAGATCCACACATCCGACAACAGCTTCCATCGGAGGCTCAGGCAGGGGACCATGAGCCAGGAAGTCTGCACGCTGCAGAAAATACACAAAGGTATGAAGTTAGAAGAACCAAGTTCAGCCCAAATGTGCTGTTAACCAGCTCTTCAGGCAAGGCACCTTCTCTGCCCTAAACACCAGCCACTGAGCTCCAAACAGAAGACTAAAGGCTCTTCTCTACCTCTCAGTTTTATTGGTGACAATAAAATAAGAATGTCAACCTATATTTTTTCATTAAAATACTTTTTATTTTTTATAGGCTTACAGAAAAGTTGAGCAGAAAGTTCACTTATAACCCCTTCCTTGCCCTTCACGTTTCTTCTATTATTAACATCTTGTGTTAGTGTGAAATGAACCTTTTTTTTTTTTTTTGAGTCAGAGTCTTACTCTGTTGCCCAGGCTGGAGTGCAGTGGCATGCTCACAACCACTGCAGCCTTGACCTGCTGGGTTCAGGCGATCCTTCCACTTCAGCCTTCCAAGTAGCTACAGGGGCGAGCCACCACATCCAGCTAATTTTCTGATTTATTGTGGAGATGAGATTTGGCCATGTTGCCCAGGTTGGTCTCAAACCGACGCGC
Source organism: Carlito syrichta (assembly GCF_000164805.1). Taxonomy (NCBI): domain Eukaryota; kingdom Metazoa; phylum Chordata; class Mammalia; order Primates; family Tarsiidae; genus Carlito; species Carlito syrichta. The sequence goes on from NW_007022156.1 coordinate 113,864, forward strand.
CCAGACAATCCTCTCGTCTCCAACTCCCAAAGTGCTAGGATTATAGGCATGAGCCACCACGCCTGGCCATAATGAGCCAATATTGATATATTATTAACTACAGTCCATAGTCCACATGAGCTCACTCTTGGTGTTGAGCATTCTGTGGGTTTGAACAAACGTAAAATGATGCGTGTCCACCATTACAGTATCACACAGTGTCGTTTCACTGCCCTAGACATCCTCTGTGCTCCTCCTGCTCCTCTCTCCTAACCCCTGGCAACTGCCGGTCTTTTTACTGTCTCCGTAGCTCTGCCTTTTCCAGAATGTCATAGTATTGGAATCACACAGTGTGTAGCCTGTGTAAATGGGCTTCTTTCACTCAGGAATATGCATTTAAGGTTTGTCCATGTCTTTTCATGGCTTGACAGATCATTCATTTTTAGCACATTTTGTCTGGGTATGCCAGTTTGTTTATTCTTTCATCTTTTAAAGGACATCTTGGTTGCTTCCAAGCTGCTATAAATATCCATGTGCAAGTTCTTGTGTGGACATAAGTTTTCAGCTCATTTGGGTAAATTCCAAGGAGCATGATTGCTGGGTTGTATGGTAAGAGTATGTTTAGTTTTGTAAGAAACTGCCAAACCGTCTTCCAAAGTGGCTGTGCCATTTTGCATTCCGACAGCAGTGATGAGAGTTCCTATTGTTCCACAACCTCGTCAGCTTTTGGTGTGGTCAGTGTTAAATATTTTGGCCATTTTAATAGGCGTGTAGAGGTATCTCGCTGTAGTTTTAACTTGCATTTCCCTAATGACAAATGATGTGGAGCTTCTTTTCCTTTCTTTCTTTCTTTTTTTTTTTGAGTTGGAGTCTCACTCCATTGCCCAGGCTGTAGTTCAGTGGCACACTCACAGCCACCCCAGCCTCGACCTGCTGGGCTCAGGCAATCCTTCCTCCTTAGGCTTCCAAGTAGCTGGAACTACAGGTGCATGCTGCAATGCCCGACTAGTTTTTTGATTTATTGTAGAGACGAGGTCTCACCAAGTTGTCCAGGCTGGTCTCAAACCCATAGGTTCAGGCAATCTGCTCACCTTGGCCTACCAATGTGTTGGGATTACAGGCTTGAGTCACCGCACCTGGCTGGTGCTTCTTTTCATATGCTTATATGCATCCATATATTTTTATTGGTGAGATGTCCAGAAAGATCTTTTATACAATTTCTAATCAGGTTGTTTGTTTCTTATTGTTGAAATTTAAAAATTCTCTGTATATTTTGCATACTAGTTCTTCAGCAGATATGTGTTTTGCAAATATGTCTATGGCTTGTAGCTTTATCCTCTAAAGAGCGTCTTTTGCAGAGCAGAAGTTTTTAATTTTAATGAAGTCTAATTTGTCAATTTTTTTCCACACACCAAACCTTTGGTGTGTCACCAAACTAAAGGTTACCTAGATTTTCTCCTAAATTTTAGGAGTTTTATAGTTTTGCATGTTATATTTGCCTTTGATTCATTTTGAGTTAATTTTGTGAAGGGTGTAAGGTCTGTGTCTATATTCATATTTTGTTCTGTCTTTTTTTTTTATATGGATGTCCAGTTTTTCCAGCACCATTTGTTGAAAAGACTGTCTTTTCTCTGTTGTATTGCTTTTGCTTCTTTGCTCAAAATCAGTTTTATGTGCCTCTATTTCTGACTCTATTCTGTTTCAGTGATCCATTTGTCTACTCTTCTGCCAATACTACACTGTCTTGATTACTATAGTTTTATTAAGTCTTGAAGTCAATTGTAAATCTGGACTTTGTTTTTCTCCTTCAATATCATGTTGGCATTCTGGGTCTTTTCTCTCTCCAGATGAACATTAAAATCAGTTTGTCCACATTCACAAAATAACTTGCTGGGATTTTGACTGGGATTGTGAATCTTTAGAACATATTGGGAAGAATGGACATCTCAACAATATTGGTTCTTCCTATCCAAGAACATGAATGTCTCCCTATTAATTTAGATCTCCTTTGATTTCTTTCATCAGAGTTTTGTAGTCACCCTCATACAGATCATGCACTATTTTGTTAGCTTTTTACTTAAGTATTTCGTTTTTTGGTGCTAATGTAAATGGCACTGCATCATTAATTTCAAATTCTAGTCACTTGTTGCTGGTATAAAGTAAAGCAAATGGCTTTTAGGTATGAATCTTGTATTCTGCAACTCTACTATAATTTCTTGTTAGTTCCAGAACATTTTTCTGTTGATTCCACTGGATTTTCTACATAAACCATCATGTCATTTGCAAATAAATACAGCCTTAGTAATTCCTTCCCAATATGTATTCATTGTGTTTCCTTTTCTTGTCTTGTTACATTAGCTGGTACTTCCAGTGTGATACTGAAAAGAAGGGGTGAGAGGAGACACTCTTCCCTTGTTTCTGATCTTAGCAGGGAGCTTCAAGTTTCTCACCACTTAGTATGATGTTAGCTGTGGGTTTTTTGTAGATTTTCTATATTAAATTTAGGAAGTTTCCCTCTATTCCTAACTTACTGAGGGTTTTTATCCCTAATAAGTATTTAACTATTCACATTCCTTTTCTACATCTGTTGACACGATCATGACGTTTCTTCCTTTGCCTGCTAATGTGATGATTTCATACTTGATTTCTAAATGTTGAATTTTTAAAATTCTCTGTATATTTTGCATGTGAGTTCATCCTTGCATGCCTAAGATAAATCTTCAACTTCTTTTGTAATGCCTCAAAATCTAGTAACTGATGTCCCTGCTTTTTGTACTTTCATTCTTTCTGGCTTCACTCTCAAGCACCTGAAACCAGCCTGAGACCTCTGAACACCAGCCTGGCAGACCCATTTCCATTCCCACTCTTCTTGATGTGTCTGTTGTAATATGTGGCACTATTAAGCCTCTTCCTTCTTGAAACTGTTTTCACTTGGCCTCCTCATTAAGCCAGCCTCCTGGCTCTTCTCCTACTTCTCTCATTGTTCCTCTTCAATCATTCATTCAACAAACAGGTCTGGAGCTCATTCTTGGTTTCAGCCTCAGTATTAAGTGGGAAACATAAAGTGCTGTCCCAGTCATACACACTCTGCTAGTGGAGCATGCCAATTAGTGGAAAACAGAAGCGCTCCCAGTAAAAAAAAAAAAAAAAAAAAAAGCCTATATGAATATATTACTCTGAACGTTTTAAGTACTACAAATAAAAATCACATCATTGTGAGAAAAAAAAAAAACAGAGCAAAATATAACAATGTAATTTAAATCAGGGATTCCCCACATATTTTTCCAGGTGTCACCCAGCAAGCCTCATCCTCACGTCTTCTGCCGCCAATCCTTGAAGACACCTCACATGGAAACCACATCACCAGGTATGCAGTGCACTGAGTCAGCTGCATCCCAGACTCCCCAGCGACTCTCTCCTGCCACCTCCTACGACTCCACAACCTCCTCCTACTCCTCTCCCTCTCATACCCACCCCAACGCCTCTGACTCTGGGCCTTGTTCTTTTTAAACCTGTCCTATTGCCAAACTCCATCCTCCACTTTACTGCCACTGTCTTTCTAGAAACGAAACCTGGTTGTATCATTTCTCACTCGTGGCTTCTCATGTCGTCAGCAGCGTCTCCCAAGCAGGACATTCCTCACGGGACCCAACATCATCTCAGAAGTCTCACCTGAAGTACAGTGTTTCCAGAACCAAGTTGCTTGGGACAGACAGTAAGGCAAGCCCTTCACAATCTGAATCCAACCTGGCATGGCAGAGTATGGAGCCAGGACAATCCTGATTTCCCCATGTCCCTTCATTCCTGCATGGAAGTGTGCAAATGCACACAAAGCTTCTGTCCCTGCAAACCTCACACCCTTCCCTTGCTCATTCTCTAAAGTTTTTGCACATGCTTTGTACCTAGTACATTGTAGACGCTGAACATGCTAAAGAAAATAGAGCCATTAACTTCCCTGCGTAGCACATGCTATGAAAGAAATACAACATGATGTTATAGGTTTGAATTGTATACCACTTGCCCAAAGGTACACTGAAGTCATAACCCCTGCTATGGTTAAATGTTTGTCCCTCTGAAACTCATGTTGAAATTTAATTCCCAATGTGCCAGTGCTGAGAAGTGGAACATTGAAGAGGTGACTGGGTTATGAGGGCTCTGCCATTGATGGATTAAACCATCTATGGAATAGCAAGTCATCACATGAGTGGCATTTAAGAAAAGGAAGAGACACCTGAGCTGGCATGCTCAGTTCCCTGGTCATGTGAAACCTAGTGTTACCTCTAGACTCTGCACAGAGTCCCCACCAGCAGGAAAGCCCTCACCAGATGTGCCCCCTGACCTGGGACATCTCAGCCTCCAGAACTGTAAGAAATACATTCTTTTTGTTTATAAATTTACTCTGTTATAAGCACCAGAGACAAATACACCCCCAATCAGGTTGTTGGGGTGAGCCATAAACCAATAGGACTGCTGTTCTCATAAAAAAGAGGGAACTTGGGTACAGAGGAAAGAGACGTGAAAACACAGGAGAGGTTAGACAGCCATCTGCCCACAAAGGCATGAGAAGGGCATGATGGGCCTCAAAGTCCTCAGGAGGGAGCCAGTCCTGCTGACCCCTTATCTCAGACCTCCAGCCCTCGGGACCATGAGATGGCGCATATGATTTGTTCAAGTCACCCAATTTGTGGACCTTTGATACAGTAGCCCTGGAAACACATGAGGAAAAGCATCCAAGGCCGAAGGATAAGAAAGCACAAGAGCCCTGAGGCTCAGAGCAGGCTCCTCATTTTACACGACTAGACAGGAGCCATGAGTGGGGTGAGGGCCGGGGACAAAACTCAAGATGAGAGACAGGTCAGACACCTTAATCCCTGATACAGTGTTCCTATTTTATCTACTTCTCCAACACTCCAGGATCAGGTTCTACAATTTTGTATGACAGTGGGGACTAACAACAACTTGTTCCTTCCTCTCCCTAATTAACATAATAAATTCTCCCTTTCTTTTTTCTTTTTTTTTTTTGAGTTGGAGTCTCACTCTGTCGCCCATACTGGAGTGCAGTGGCCGCTCCCGGCCACAGCAGCCTCGACCTGCTGGGCTCTGGTGATCCTTCCGCCTCAGCCTTCCAAGTAGCCGGAATTAC
>NW_007022157.1:0-11051 GCF_000164805.1 Carlito syrichta
CTCGGTGGGCTTCGGCCCCTCGGCGGCCCTCCCTGGGGGACACGCCAAGTGTCCCAGGCCTGCTTGCCTCCCCCAACGCGGCCCGGCACCTCGCCGTGCCCGGAAGCGTCCTGCAGGGCACCGCGGCAGCCTCCGGGCCGTTTTGGAAGGGCCTGGCTCGTCCGCAGGGCTGGGGGACGGACGGGGCTGGCCTTTGCGGGCCTCGCGATCCGGCCTCGCGAGCGTCCCCGCGCGTCTCCCAGCGCTCCGCCCGGCGTGCTCGGCTCTGGACCCTGCTGGAGGCACCCCCCCGGCGGGGAGTAGGAGGCTGAGGTGCCCACCAGAGCTCGGAGGTCCAGCGAGGATGGAGCTCTGGTGTGCCAGGGAGGAGGGAGAGGCCGGGGAGCAGGGCATGAACGCCCTTTGGCTGCCGGGCAGCACGGAGGCTCCCTTGAGCTTGGGGAGGCCGGGCAGGGTTCAGGGCTGGCCTGAGCAGACTTGTGGCCCGGCGTGGGTGAGAGAAGGGCACTCAGGGTCCTGGCAGTGGGAAAAGAGGGCAGGGAGCACTGGACAGGGAGGAAGATGAATCTAGGAAGCCCGCAAGGGTGGCGGCAGAGGTGGCAGGGCGAAGGCCTTAGGTGAGATCAGAGGGGCTCATTTTGTGCATACTGGTGCTTCTGTTTTGGAACATTCATGTCTTTTTTATTCCTATCAAGGCTTTAATAACTTTTAGGATAGAAAAAATATGAATTCGCTGTTGTGAGACTTCCTTTGAAGTTTCTTTCAGTCCTGAAGCATGGCCTGCTTTACAAAAAAATAAAGAAAATCCAAAGTGACGTCTGGGGGAAATGCAGTAATTCGTGCTTCAGTTTGACAAGATGACTCACTGAGGTTTCCTGAGCGACATAGGAAATTTAGTGACCCACACTTTTTTTCTCCTATCAGACAAACTGAAGCAATATAAAGCGAGTTTTAGTTACTTCTTCCAATGAGACTGAGAGGTCGTTCATTGAACTAACCAAAAATATATCTGTGGAAAGAAGCGTTCTGGGATGGGCATGGTGGTTCACACACCTGTAATCTCAGCACTTTGGGAAGCTGAGGCAGGACGAGTGTTTGAGCCCAGGAGTTTGAGACCAGTCTGGGCAACGTGGCGAGATCTCATCTCTACAAAACATTTAAAAAATTAGCTGGGTATGCTGGCACATGCCTGTAGTCCCAGGTACTTGGGAGGCCGAGGCAGAAGGACTGCCTGAGCCCAGAAGGTTGAGGTTGCAGTGAGCTGCGATAGAGCTACTGTACTCCAACCTGTGTGGCAGAGTGAGACTCTGACTCAAAAAAAAAAAATTATGGATTTTTAGTTTTTTGAAAGCAGGATTTATTAAGAGGACAGAAAAGCTCCCACAGTGGGAGGGGACCCAAAGGGGTTGCCCTGGATTTTTAATTACAACAGAGAGCAGCAAAAAGCCAAGGATGCCAATTGAGTATTATTGGTGCTCGTGACCAAAAAGCTTCCTGTACAATTAAGACTAGTCTGCAATTAGGCTATTCAGGGAATACATATAACCACAATTTGTTAACATAATTTGTTAAAACAAAATACATCATCGACAAAGTATAATCAGAAAAACAATGCTATATGTGAATTTTTTCTATTTTCTTTTAAATTAGGAGAAACTTTTTTCAAAATAAAGCCTTATATGGAATGACAACATAAAAAACAGGTCAGTTTGAAATATTATAATCACAAATTTATAAGTAAAATTAACCTAAGTTAATCCGTGATTTTACATGTCAAAATTGGCATATAATGCAATATTGACTTTGACCTTTTTTCCACTGTTTAAAATTGTGGTAAAGTACATATAACATACAAGTTACCCTCTTAACCACTTTTGAGTATACAGCTCAATGTTAGCAAATAAATTCATATTGTTGTGCGACAATCATCATTTCATCCCCAAAACTCTCTTAATCTTGCAAAACGGAAACTCCATACCCAGGAAACAAAAATTCACCCTCCTCCTTTGTCCTTCTATGTCTGGTTTATTTTCCTTGGCAGAGCGTCCTCAAAGTTCATCCATGTTGCCGCATGTGTCAGAACTTCCTTTTTAAGGCTGGATAATATTCCACCGTGTGTGTGTGTGTGTGTGTGTGTGTGTGTACACACATATGTGCACCCACACATTTTGCCTGTCAGTTCACCCATCGATGGACACTTGGATTGTCTTCCGGTTGTAGCTATTATGAACGATGCCACCACGAACATGCCTGTACAAACATGTGCAGATTTTTTTTCACAGGAACATAACAACTACTTCAGGTATAAAGAGAAGCACAGAGCAGTCCACCATGAGCTCAGCTGCCTGTCCCCAGTGTCATGCGGGGGGGTGGGGCAGAAGTTGAGCTGGGGCAATGGAAGTGTCTCTCCGGAAACTGTTCTGGGTCAGGCAGGGGAGTGTCACCCAGTGACAAACCAACAAAGCACTAGCACATCACAATGACGACGAATCTTTCAGAGTAAGGAGAGTGTGTGATGAACCCTAAGCCCCCTGAAACAGAACCCCCTGGGGAGGTACCTGGGCATCTGTGTGTTGAAAGTCTTCTGCAGGTACCTCTGACGGCCCCCCTTGGCACTGGGAACCACACAGCCTTGGGTGTTGGAAGGAAGGGCGAGTCTGTGTCTTTTGTCCTGCGGCAGAGAGTGAACACCATGAGCACTGTTTGCAGAGGACAAAGCAAGGCTATGTGGTAAGAGAAGGTCTGGGGTTATCCTACAGCGAAAGAAAAGTGAGTCGTTCTCCCTACCTGCCACAAACACCATGCACAGCCAGCCCCACACGTTACAGTGCATGGGGACTGCCACCCAGGGGCTAGTGGCTTCTGAACCTTCCCTGGGAGGCCTCCCAGAAGTGCTGGATGGAGAATAGAACCAGGAACAAGGTCACATCAGTGGTGATTAAATGAGAAGCAGGTGAGGAGCCTGAAAAGCCACCTGTACTTCCGGCTCTCTGGAGGCGCATGCTTCCATGGGGTCTAACATGTTCAGCGACATGCTTGGGGAGTCCTAGGGCCACGGTCAACTGAGTTTGTTGACAGTGACTTATGGAACTCGATTTCCTTGTGTGCAAAAAATGCCCTAGAAGTAGGCAGTGATCCTCATTCTTTTGGATTTTAGAGTAGATGTCAAATAGAACTTTTGGGAATGACACATGGCTACCAACTTTGGTATCAAGTAAGGACAATGAAAAAGATGAAAAAATACATCATTTCATCAAGGAAGGCTATTTTAACACCATAAAGAAGGGATAACCTCAAAGTGTAAAAACTGCACACCTTGAACTTTAATTCGAAAACAGCCCATTTCCTGTGGCTTTCCCACTTTCTGTGGACTAAGAATAGTTTATCACCGACTCATCTCTGCAAACGGAGACCCTCTGCCTTGAATACTTGGGCACAGCTGTACCATTTGCAGATGTGGTTAATTTTCTTGAAGAAGTGGTTTCAGGGCTTTAAGGGTACTCTGAGGAATTCAAGTACAAAAGGTTCTCAGTCTCTTGCCTCAGTTTCCAATATTAATAGCCGTATGGTGAGCGCTAGCAGCCAGAAAGTGTATCATTCCTTAAAAAGAAGTCAAAAAGACAGATTGTGGCAAGTAGGATCATGAAAACTCGAAGTTGGAAGGCTTCTTAGCAATGATCTCAAAACCCTGCGGCTTGCAAACTAGCGTTCCCTGGAGCCACACAGTGCCGCTGGAACCCACAGACTCCATTTTAATTGTCCCTAATTGAGTTTCTGATTAAGAGATTGTTCAGTTGCTTAAAAAACAAAATGCCCGAACACCACGGATCCACTCCATCTCTAAAAGGGCAACGGGTTAAAAGAAGGTGAGGGATTTGCTTTGAAGCCACCCATTTGGGTGGCATAACTTGGTGACACACCTCCAGGGGGGAGGCAGGAAGACCCACAGTGTCCAACCTTCATCGTGTCTGTTCTCAGATTCCTCAGTGGTGGAACCAAATCTCTCCCTCACTCCAGTGAGTTCACCTGACAGTTTGCCTGCACGGACTGGCTGCTTTTCATAATGAACTCTGTGCTCTGCCTGGCACAGTTCCTACATGGTAACGTTTCACAAACAACTGTTGGAGACTGATTTTTAAACTCCAAGTCTGCATTTTTGCTCTCATTTTGACTATCACTGATAAAAGCCTCTTGAATAGTATTTCTTTATCTTGGAAGAGCATCCGGTGAATATTTGTATGAATGTCATTTTATAATTTAAGGTCCCATCTATCTAAAACATTGCAAAGGTATTTTATGAGGGGGAATCCTTCCCCAAGATGGAATTTATAAAAAATTGTGTATTCTCATGTGTAACGTCAGTGACCTTCAAAGTACTCTTCGTTTGATGCCATACACCTATCAAGACACGGGGTCCACTGCTTAGAACAGTTTTTGAACTCGTCAATTTTGGTACCTTTTAGTGCTCCTGCTGTTTTCTGTTTCACTCCTTCCACTGTGGCAAAATGTTTCCATCTGAAGACGTTGTCCATCCAGGAAAACCAAAAAAGGTGAGATCAGGTGACTAGGGAAGGTGGGGCACAGGGGTCATGCCATCTTGGGCCAAAAACTGCTGAACACGCACGGGGGTGGGCAGGTGTTCTTGTAAATCACCCATCATGAAATGGGCAAACGTGCTGAAAGAAACCCCAAAATAAAAAAAATGTACTGAAGTCAAATGCAGCTGGTACCCTGATGCTATGGGTTCCTAAAACACCTCGCAGGGGAAGCCTACTATGAGCGGCCTACCCTCTAAAAAGTTCATTCCAGTTTTCTGGGGCTCCCCTCTCATATTTTATGAAAGATGTCTTTTTATAAAATGTCTGAGCTGTATGTCTAGCATATAAAACTGAAATTAAGTGGTATCTACTTACTTACTGGAGCTCCTCCTACAGCTGATCGCTGCAGGCTGAAATCGTCTACAAGTCAAGTCGATCACAGCCTGTGTCATGTATTCATTGTATAGAAGGCCCTGCAGTGGCAAAATGTTGCATCTAAGAAGTCTAGATATAACTCAGCTGCAAGTAGCGAACAAATGACTAATTCTACATACTCTAAATAAGTGTTTTTCACCCTGTGGTTCTCAATCATTACACGCACACACACAGAGAAGAGAAAAATGTCAAAGTATGTTACATGACTCAAGAGTAATATCATTTCATAAACAATTTATTTTAGTCATATACAGTAAGTCCGCTACATACGAATGAGTTCCATTCTGAGAATATGTTTGTAAGTCCAATTTGTTCATAAGTCCAACAAAGTTAGCCTAGGTACCCGACTAACACAACAGGCTGCACAGAACTGCAATGTAATAGGTTTATAATACTTTTCCCACAAAAAAACACTTGCACACCAAAAAAACAAAACAAAACACTTTTGCACAAAAAAAAACCACTTGCAGAGGATGCACACATGTGACAATGTATGCCAGACATGTGAACTAACTTATGTGACTGGACATGCGAATGTGTGTTTGCATCTTTGAAAGCTTGCAACTTGAAGGTATGTATGTAGGGGATGCACTGTGTATGTATAAATACATATGTACTGGGTCATGATAGAAAATAGATTTCACAGTTCTAGACTAACTTCTTTTTTCACTTTTGAGCAATGGCTCCACATCCTGGGTATCGTCAACACCACACAGCACCATGACAGTGACCTCTGAGCACAGCCACTCCCCGGTTCACTGCTGTTTTCTGGATGAACACCTCCTCACATCACACATATCACGACCATGCTTCACTGAGGGAAAGCTGCAACAGCGCATTCGAACCCGGGTCAGTGGAAGCTCAAGTCTGTCCTCAATGTGCAGGCCTGACGGCAGAGGTTCTACAAACATGATTGCTACAGACGTCATTTCTCTCCAGGTCTCACCAGGACAGCTCGAGCTCCTGGCATGGAACACAGGAACTGAGTGAACGCTTCCAAACAGATGAGTCGACAGTGAGCACATTCCAGCTTGGTGTAAGCCATTTAAGTTAAATTCAATAAAATATGAAAGTTTCTAATAAAATCAAATGTCCACTCATTTCTTCATATTTCAGAAATACGAAAGCACTATACAAAGCTTTATTTATATTGATTAAATCATAATAGTTGTATTAAAAAGTTCAGACATTTATATCTGTGGCTAATGGTAGTAACCATAATACTTCAGAATCATATCTTATAGAAAAGTATACAACATTAAAATCTTTTGGTTTCAAATCATTATAAAATTCCCATTTGAACACAATACCACATTCAGTACTAGTTATAACTTTTATCTAAAATAACTTAATAATAGAACATGATACTGAGGGAAAAGGAAAACACTTAATTTTCCAAATGCTAGTAGGAAACAAAAAATGTCAGTGTACTCTTGACTTGGGGGCAGGCATGATTTGGCCTGTGACCTAGTGGAACTTGGGAGAGTAAACCAAAGCTTTCTAAAGTGGAAGGACATGCACACTGATTTAGTTCAAACCCTCCATCTTCCATATTAGGAAGCAGACGCACACGAGGGCAAGTGACTTATCTGAGGTCTCATGATTATAAAATAAGAGAGATAGCCCAGGTCTCCAAATAACAAATCTAGAAGATCTCTCTTCCATTTCATAACAAGAGGTTTACACTATACTACAATCGTATTTTTAAAAGATCAAATCAGATACCAAGAGAAATAAATCCATGATAACATTTTAGACTTTAAAAAGCCCTAAGGGAAGAATTTAATTAAAAAAATACGTGTTGACTACTGCTCAAGATGGCAGAACTAGTGTGGCACACGGTGCTGAAAACAGTGAAGGCTTCATTGGCACAGCAACCGTTTATATGCTCATGTGTCACTCTGTGTATTGGTTGTATTTTCATCTGCATTATTTGAGCGAAAGTTTTTCCATAAAAAGTTCTCATTTGATTTCCAAAGACAAGTTTCAGGTTCTTCTTTACTTTTGGAGGATGCAGCAAGGGGTGTTTTTTCACACAGAGTCTCTATGACTGCCAAGTCCGTGAGTTTACTAAGACTGTCATCATTCTGCTCATTCAAGATGTCCCAGAAATCTTTTGGTCTCTGTTTTGCCTTTTCCACGGGCCTTGAACGAACTTTCTTTGGCTGTTGTGTGGGACTGTTCCCATGGCTTTTAAAAAGGTCATCAAGAATCGAGGTGTCACCTAGTAAGTCTACCACGGAAGTGTTTTCCAACGCTGGATTTTCTACCTTTTTGTTTTCCAATTTGAAAAGGGGTCCACTTAGAACATCTGTTCTTGTGAGGTTCTCTTGGTCTTTCACAGTGCTTTCTAATGTTCTATCATGTGCTTCAGACTTGCTGTTCAGAGAATGGGATGCCACAGTATCTTTGGATGCCTGGCTCTTTTTCCCACTGTCAGTCTCTTGGGTGGAGCTAACAGGTGGTTTCTGAGTTTCTGCATCATCAGAAAGTGCTTCTTCTCTACAAGAACTGTGATTCTGAAACTTAATGGATTTTCCTTTACGTTTTTTTGAGCCGCAAATTTGAGAAATTTTGTCAGCAGAATCTTTAAGTGACAAAGTTTCAGAACTTGACAGCCTTCCTTTTGTATGAGGTTCTCTTTTTTCAGATTTCTTCTTGACTCTCTCTCTTTTCTCACAGGCAGAACTGATGCATTCTGAAGCAGAATCCACAAAAAATTCTTTTACTTCTGGATACTGAGAAGCATAAAAATCTCTTAGCATTTTCTGTCGTTCTTCTGATGTGGCATTAATGATATGTTTAGCAAATTCCTTTGTAGAAGACGAGTTAAAGTAAGACATCATTTCTTCAAATTGTTTCCTAAAGATTTAATGAACAAAACCAGTGGTTACTTTTACTGCATTTTATTTTTAAAGAACTCATCATCATTAACAGAAAGTGTAGAGGCAAAGCAATGTAATCTTGTTCCTTGAGCATATATGTCTTCATAATTCCATAATGAAAATACATTTTATCCTAGTAGAATGTGGCCTCTTTCCTTATGCTACTGGGAAAAAATGCTTTAGCTCATGAAATCACCAGCTTTTTAAGTTATTCTGATTTATATTATTAGGTATTTCCTTGGAATTATGGGAGTCCAGCATGCTACTTCTCCAGTGAGCCAATTTATGACTGGCGGGAGAATCATAATTTATATAATCTGCACTTGGAAATCTATGGTGCATTCAAGTTTCATGAAATAAAATTGTCAAGGAAGAATCTTAGTGAGCAGAAAAAAATTTTTAAAAATTAAAAAAGAAATTTGTTTTTCATTTCCCTCTTTTGTCCTTCTTCCATAAATATAACATAGACATCACACAAAAACTTTTTGGTGAGCCTAAAAGGAAAGTTTTAGACTGATAAACCTGGTAGTTTTTTCACCACTTGGCATAGACAGATGTAACTGCCTATGTAACTAAGATGTAAGACATTATCTGAAGAACTGAGTTGCAGTCTTGGCCTAAGACACTACTCAAAGCCGTTATGGGCATGTAAGAGGAAACGGGCCTTCTGGAACCCTGGTAATCACAGGGGCAGAAAGATGACTTAGGGACCCCGGGCAAGGGTCCCTTCCCCAGGTGAGGGGCTACGGACTGAGCTGGGACTGCCCCAAGATCACACCGAAGCCCAAAGACACCCCCATGTGACCTATTTGGAGATGGGACCTTGAGAAAGTAATCAAGGCTAAACGCGGTCATCCGGCTGGGTCCTAACCCTACAGGACAGGAACTGCCCGTCTGACACTTCCATTTTATCTTTGCCTCCTTCCCCTCCCTCCTCTCTGCCGTGTGAGCACACAGGGAGAGCACGGCCATCCGCCAGCCAGGAAAAGGGCTCTCCCCAGACACTGAGCCTGAACCAGCTAACGCCTTGCACTGGTACTTCCCGGCCTCCAGAACTGCGAGAAGCAAATTACTGTTGTCTGCGCCACTCAGTCTCTAGTGTTGCTTTGCTGACACTGGGCCAGGAGTCAGAAGAGCCCAGTGTTCGTAAATACTCCTTTAAACAAAAGCCATAGATGGTGTTGTAACACACATGATTAAAAATTCCCAAGTTTTAGAACTATGTTTACATTTTATACAATAGTTTCTTAAGACACTCATTTATTCATCCAACAAATATTTATAGAGTCTTTTTATATGCTGGGCACCCCAGTAGGAACCACACCACACTGAACAAGACCCAGTTCCCTATCCTCAAGGAGTTGACAGTTTAGCTGAGGGAGACAAATAAATGGAAGTTATACTAGAATCGAGTGATATGTCCCATGATGTAAACTTACCAGCAGCTAAATAGAGGGCCCTGTTGGCACCCACAAAAGGATGCCAGAGCCAGGGACTGGTGGTGGGCAAGGTGGGCGGGAAGGCTTCTGTGCTATCACCTCAAGCCAGCCAGGAAACGGCCAGCGAGGAAGCATTCTGGGGCAGAGGGCCAGTGCAGCAGGGCCTGGGGTACAGAGGGGCAGGAAAAACTGCCCAGGAAGAGGCTGGAAATCACAGGGGTCTGCATGCCAAGTTCAGAAGTCTGAAATCTATCCTACACACCACAGACAATCCTTAGGGTAAAACAGTGATCTATTTTTAATGTATGTAAGTTGGAACTTTAATGCCGCTTTTATCTTTGCCTACATAAAGAGTGCGTTTCACTGCTGTTCATGGCAGTCCATGATGCATGCTCGTGACTCTTGTGGCTTCAGAGCAGCACCAAGGACTGAAGCGCTCGCTGCACTGACTTGTTCACTGTACTGGATCCAGATCCTATGCACGCTGGACCAGCAGCCACTCTTATCTCCGACAAGAACATTTAATCACACAAATACAAGCTTCCAAATGCAAGCTGTCCTGCAGACTGCCAATATTCTTGACGGAAAGCAACAAGCATGTTCTTAAAATGTTCCAGTTTTCACTTCACATGAAGTAATGAGATGTTATTTTATTAATCATCTCCAAATCCATTTTCATGGCCTTTCTCATAAATATTTGTGCTTGTAAAGATGAAGGGATGGCAAGCTGATATCTTTTATTTATCCAGATTTGGTGGTGTCAGCAGCTGCCAAAGTGACCTCACCTCTGCTGTGCCGATCCCAGGACCTCGCAGCCAACCTGCATGCTGGCCCCGGCGGGCAGAGCTGCTTCTAACCTCACTTCGTCTGAGTCATCTGCAAGTAAAGTATGCCTCATGGGTGCCCCTTGCAGGGTAAGCTATGATTATCATTCATTTTATTTTTGCCTTTGACTTTGCTTTCCTAACTCTGGGCCTTCAGAAGAATGTTCCCTAAGAATTTAAGGAATTTCAGGGGGCACAAGCTAGCTCCTTGGGAGGAGAAACTAGGCAAGCAGAGCAGCCTCCCATGAGCCCCTTAGGAAAGGGAGGGGACAAGAGAAACGGGACTCTTTCGGTAAGTGTACCGGAAGCAGTCATGCGTCACGGATAAAACAGAATCCCCCCTCTCTGTCGGGACGAACTGGCGTGGAATGGCTGAAATCATCTCGCCGCCTAAGTTTCCCGAAGGAAAGGTGGGACTGGACGCCGCTCAGATGGTCACGTGGCCACAGCGCGGTGCAGCCTTGATTCTGATCCACAGCACGGCGAGCAGGAAAGAGGGAGGGGCCGTCAGCAGTGTGGACGCTGCCCCGAGTTCAGATTCGGGCCTTCTGACATGAGACAGCCTTCACTTTTGTACTTTGCACGAGGCGTTTACTCCCAGGTGGGGGAGAGAAGAAAGGAAGGGAGACCCACATGATCTTGGCTAACACTCTTTTCTTGTTTCTAAATACAGGGTGCGGCAGGGATGAAGACACGTGCTCCTCAAAGACTGGCGAAACACGGAGGGCTGGCCGGCCCGCAAAAGAGCTGCCCCCGGCGGAGAGGCCGCCCTGCAAGCCCGCTGCTGCAGGGGGGCTTGGCTTTCTGTGCACAACCGCGGCCGCCGGGGGCCACACCACCCCGTCACAGCCGCACCCCAGGGGCCGGGGCCAGCCCTTCCCGGGCAGGGGAGGCACCGGGTGTGTGGAGGTCCGGAGCCCCGGAGCCAAG
>NW_007022157.1:11433-25569 GCF_000164805.1 Carlito syrichta
CCAGAACCTGCTCGGGAAACACCTGCCCTCCTTCAAGCCGACGCGCCCAGCCCCAGGCTCTCCCCGCCACTTGGCAACGGGCCCTTCCGTCGCGTCCTGCGCGGCTGCGCACCCAGGGCCCCGGATTAATCTTGCACCCTACATTTCCCGCCACCGTTCTTGGCAGTGAGATCTGACCCAACACCTGGCCCACCGTTTCTTCACCTCGCCTCCAGAGACTCATCCTGACTCCTTGTCACCGAGCTCATACACCGCCACTGTCGCTGCCATCCTCGGCACAGCCTCCAAAGCCCGGAACGCAGTCGCCACGTGCTCGGATCCCGGCTCACCTGCTGCCCACGACAGCGTGTGGACACCCTTGGGACCTCATCCGGTGCTCGACTCACGGGCAGCCTCCCCTGTCCACGCCAAGCCGCGCTGTGTGGCTGCTCCTTCACAGCCCTCCGCGGCTTCCTGGCTCCTCTCCCCCTCCATCCTAACCCGGGTAGAACCCAGCCGTCCTCGACGCTGTCTGCCACAGTGAGGGCGGCCTGCAGCGTAAACGCGACAGCTGAACAGCTGGTTTTCCTGAAACGACTCTCCAGAGGGACTGAACGTCTCCGGGAGTCCCAGCCCCGTGAAGCTTGCTTTCCTACTCCAGGAGTGAGTTCCTTCATAACTGCTCTCTCCCTGCACGACGGCTGTCGTTCTCAACGCATGTGTCTGTCCCCTCTCTGTCGACGTCGCTCGGAGGCCGGATCTTGCCAGTGGTGTGGGGGCAGCCTCTGCTGTCCCAGGACTTCTCTTTCTGTCATCATCTCTCCCCATGATCTCCTTTTGTCCTAGGAGGCTTTTTCCCTCGACACACAAAGAGCTCTATCTTCCCAACTTGAAAAAAACCCTCCCTTGTCCCACACCCCTCAGTTACTGCTCCTTTTCCCACTGGGCCGAAAGAGCTGCAGCAGGCCCTCCCCGAGGCCACCTCACCCAGCATTCGCCCACTGCTCTTGGGACAGCTCTGCCAAGGTGGGCACTTCTGCCACCACTGGTGGGCACTTTCCCAGGTCATCTAAGTCTGGTTCTCAGCATCTGATGAAGTGAAGGACGCCCTCCTTTTAGACGCTCTCACTTCTCCTGGACCTAGGATCCAGCAAAGTGCCTTCCTACCCTGTGGACACTCTGTGGACACCTCCTCCAGCAGGGGCTGTGGCCTCCAGGCTCTGTCCTGGGGCCTCCCTCCTCTCTGTGCTCTGTTCCTACGCAGCTCACACACTCCCACGGTCCTAAAAACCACTTAGCCCCATGCTGGTGATGCCCACATTTAATTCTTCAATCCCAGAGTGGCACATCCATTGCCTGTCTGACATTTCCAAAGAATCTCAAATTTAGTATGAGCAAAAGAGAACTCTTGACTTTTTTTTCCACTCAAGCTTGTTTCTCTTCCGGTTTTCTCCATTCAATATATCCACTTTGTTGCTCAAGACGGAAAGTCAGGAGTACTCCTGGTCTCTCTCTTTCCCAAACCAGTCCATCACCAAACTGAATTCGTCTACTTGGCTCTATCCTCATGGCAACCACTCTGGTGCAAGCCACCACTGCCTGGTTCCTTCTTGCCTCCTCTCATCCACAGGAAGCCGGAACAATCGCTGAAAAACAGACAGCAATCATGCCATTCTTCTACAGCCTCCCACTGTGCCCGTAACAACATCCAAAGCCTTCCCGGAGTCTCCTGCATGCGGCTCCGTCTTCATCTCGTGCTGCTCTTGGCTGAGTTCATCCTGCACTAAGTCCACTCGTCTTCCCTCAGCTCCTCAGCCACATCCAACCTCCTCCCTTCTTGCAGATGCTCTTGCTCTGGTTCTTTGTGTGGCTGACCTGCGGGTCTCAACTCAAATGCCACCTGTGTACAGAGGTCTTCCCCGACAGCCCGTGAAAAGGGGGTTCCTCCCCCTCCCTGTTCCATATTCTCTTTCAAGGCAGCCTGTCCATTTTTTTCCCTTAAAACATACCATTTTATAATGCTTTATTTGTAACTCTTTTAAAACATTGTTAAATTTTATGGTTTGATGCCAACCGCTGTCCCTCCATGTTGTAGGCTCTTGTCTTCCATTTCTTTATATAAAATTAAAAAAAAAAATCCATTCAGGGATTAGTCTTCCAACAACATGTAAAACATGTGCAATTTACTTTCTAAATTCCTATTTTTCTGAAACATTCAGATGCCAGGTATGATTATCATTCAGAAAATTTGTATATTTTACTAAGGTGCTATATTTCTTTTAAGAATTATTCTTAAAGTCCAGCGTTGCCACCGATGACCTACCTGCGGATTCCTTTTGGAGTCTGTCCAATTATGAAGGTGGTCTGGTCTGTACGGTAGACCTTCTTCTCCTTCTGGCTTACAGGATGTGAAAAGTAAAGAGGAAATGAAATGCTTCCTTCACTTGGTGGCTGGTCCTTCTTTGTGTGAGTCAGTGTATCTGCATTCACTTTTTCTTTATATGTCTGAAAAAGGGGAGGAAACAAATACTGTGTTTCAAAAACTAATCATTTTTGGTCCAATAAGGAGCATCACTTACTTTCCCCCAATTTTCTTTATCATAAAGTAGATCATATGCTCCAACTGAGATCACTGTAGAAATGTTAACCTCAGTCTTTAAAATGATGGTACAGGGGAGAATTACCTTTCTCTCTCTCTCTCTTTTTCATTACAAATATCTTTCTTTAAGATATAAAAGTGATGGCAGTAATATATTTTTATTGTCAAAACTGTGGGCATACTAATAATCATGCTGATATCTACTATCCCAAATAAGGGTAAAAATTAATGATTATATAAATAGTGGCACAAAAATGGGATATCTAAAATTTTTAAATTCAGTACTTTCTCTCAAAATTATTAAACAGTCTTTCAGTTATTTAATTTACACAAGTAGATAAATGCAAAAACAAAATCTTTATGTGCTAGTTAAATGAATAAGAAACCATTTTACAAATTCTTCATTTCAACTTCCACTGGGATGCAAGAATATTTAGTGATTTTAATATGTAACTACAGTTGACTGAAATATACAGTCATACTCATTTTATAGACTATGGGTTGGCTGCTTAACATAAATTGTTACCAACAGTAGGTCAAGAAAAAAAAAATTAAACTATATGGCTCCAGTTTTCCTGTCAAGATGGTATAGTGTGAAGAGGTGGAAAGTCCCCACCCCATTCCAAAAAGAGAAATACTGGATACAATTGAACAATAACAAAAAAATTTTATTTGAGCTCAAAAGTAAGAAAGCAGAATCTCCATGCGCCCCAAGCAAGGAAGTAACACAATGGTGAATGGGAGTTGAACTTTGCAGCCCTAGGGGTAGGGTCTTAAGTTATGGTTTGCAGCACTCCATGTGTAAAGGGGAGATGACAAAAATTTAACACTCAGCATTAAAAAATAAAGAAACAAATGAGAAATGCAAAAGGAATGAAAAGGATATTCAATTTACAAATTAAAGCCAGGAAAGCCAAACTTGGGGATACAGGCTAGAAGCTGGCTACCTTCTTACTCTAGATAGAAAGAATCACTGGTGACAAAATGGAACACCCAGATAGAAAGAATCACTGGTGACAAAATGTCCTATTTGTGGAATCTAGTTTTGCACCACCTGGTGGTATGAAAAATCTAAGCTGAAATCAACACAAAAAATTGGCTCAGAATCAGCAAATTATAGATCTCAATGAGGGGTGAATATAAAAACAACCATAGGAAGACTTCCATAATTCAGAAAATGTAAAATTGTAATTCCAATAGAAAAAAAAGAAGTTTAGTAAAAAATTATAAAGAATATATAAAATCTACCACCATGAAAGTGAGTAGATGAAACAAATATGAGACCTCATATCTGAGGAATTATTAATAATAAAGCAATCTGAAAGAGACTTTAAGTCAGTAGCATGTCCAGACAGATAAGGAATAAAATCCGCCAGCAAAAACTGAGCATTATATAGAAAGATTTAAGAAAGAACCAAATGCAAACTTTAAAAAGGAAATACAGTTTTGAAATAAAAAAACAAAGATAGAAACAAACTCAAAATATGGGCTAGGAAGCAGACTAAACAGCCCCATGATGACAGTTGACAAACTGGAATAATAAAATAACTCAGAATGTAGTGCAGAGAAAATAAGAGAAGACATGGAAGAAGACATACCAAAATTTCTAAAACGCTAAAAAGAGAGAAACAGAGAAAATGGAAATGATAATGCTGAACAGATGATGGCAGAGAACTAAAAAAGGCAGGACTCTCAAATTGGAAAAAAGAGAGAATCCATAGTGGGAAAAATGAAAATAAATCTGTATTTGTTATATCACAGATAAAGGGTATACCATAAAAACAACTAAAGAGAACATAAAATATCCTACAAAGAAATGACAAACTAACATCTGACTTCTCACTAATATCATCACTACCAGAAGAAAATAGGATAATATCTTCAATATGCAGAGAAAAAAAAAACACCTGTCTACCTATGATTCTATATCCAGTAAAACTATCCTGTAGGATGTTTTCAGACATACAAAAACTGCTAGAGTATGTTAGACAGATTCTCACTGATGATATAATTATCTTTTGATAGAAGTTCAATGGAATTAAAATGCATGCACTTAGTGAATGTGGGCAGGGAATATCTTTTCATGCCATATTTACTAAGCACCTATTATGTATCTGAGATACAAAGACATTTATATATACAATGGTACCCCTACCCTTAAGGAATTTAAAAGTGACAAGCCATTCTAAAAAATGTGGCACATTTACCTTTTTTTCTTCTAAGACATTTATATTTATTTCTTTAACTTATATTCATGTTCATTGTATTGAAATTGGCAAGAACAACTGTATGTTCTTTAGTAGCAAACCAGTTCTTTTTATTTTTTGAGTCAGGGTCTCACTCTGTCATGCAGGCTGGAGTGCAAGGGCACGTGGCTCACCGCAGCCTCAACCTCCTAGGCTCAGGGAGGCCTTCCATTTCAGCCTCCTGAGTAGCTGGGACTATAGGCCATACCCCACCATGCCCAGCTAATTTTTAAAAATATTTTTTTTGTAGAGACAAAGTCTTACCATGTTGCCCAGACTAGTCTTGAACTCCTCGACTCAAGTAATCCTCTCGCCTCAGCCTCCCAAGTACTGGGACTACAGTTGTGAGTCACCATGCCCAGTCAATCAGTAGATAACAATTTTTAATGAAAACAAATTGACATCTTCCAAAGCTACTATGGCTCAGATGGACAAACACAAAATGCCAGGATATTAGGTTGAACAAGGACTTTACATCAATCAGCAATGCTGAAAGTACTTTCCTTAGAAATATAATTTTAAAAATTGTATCTTAAAGCATTATAATAAAGAGAAAAATAGTGGTCTTTAAAGATAAGTTTGAAAGAGATTGCATTTATTTTTCACTGAAAAACGAGAACATTAAAAGTTTCTAATGATAAGAAACGTCATCCTAGATGATCCCCCAGAAATAATTATTCATTACTATAAGGAGAGATGGTAATTCTTCCATGAAGGTAAGTACAGGGAGTAAGCAGAGAGAGAAGGGACTGGGCCAACCCAGAGCACTCTGTCCTCATACACTGCAATTTCTGAAGCCATGGAGAAATCATGTCAGGCAAGGCAATTTTCAGACATTTATAGGATTACCTTGGTCCTTTCTGACTCTGGCAGCATTATAAAACTCATATTTTATATAGAGTATACATCTTTCTTAAATCAGTTATATAAATTTTTCAGGAAAATTCAGTTTTTGTAACTAGCTATCAGTCATGGATCTTTAATTTTTGTGAACAAAAATTCTTTTAGACAACGTAAAAGGAAAATCACTATTCTCTAACATAAGCTCAATATCCTATCTTTTATTTTTAAAAATCTACCTAGTTTCATATTTCCATTTAATAAGGATTTCAAAACTTTACTGAAACAAGGCTGTGAAACAAAATTTTGTATTTAGTCTGATTATTAAAAAGATTTTAGGACTCAATATGCCAGCTTAGGAATATTCTAAATCAAAGTCCTAAAGGTTACATGTATAAACTATGCGGAGGTATGTATTAGGTTCTTATTGCTGCCATAACAAATTATCACAAAATTAGTAGCTTAAAACAACCTAAGTTTATTATCTTACATTGGGGTGGCTGTGGCAATTTCTTAAAATAAAATGATGAGGTTAACTTTAACTCTTCCTTTCAAGAAAGATTTCTCTATAGCATGTGATGCCGTTTAATAGCATTTTGCCCACAGCAGAGCTGCCTTCAAAACTGTAGTCAACTCTCTCAAATAAGTCACGCAATTTTTTTTCTCAGTACATAAACAAGTTATGTTCACACTGCACTGCAGTCTATTAGGCATGCCATACATTATGCTGCTGACTTCTCAACCAAGATTATGTAATATTCTGAATCTTCTGTTGTCATTTTAATGATGTTCACAGCATCTTCAGTAGAGTCCACCTCAAGAAATCGCCCTCTTCCCTCATCCACAGGAAGCAACTCCTCACCCGTTAAATTTTTACCAGGACATTACAGCAATTCAGCCACATCTTCCGGGTCGACTTCTAATTCTAGTTCTCTTGCTATTTTACACCACACCTGCAGTCACTTCCTCCACTGAATGCTTGAACTTCTCAGTCATTCATGAGGGTTGGAATCAGCTTATTCCAAACTCCTATTAACGTTGATATTTTGAGCTTCTCCCATGAATCACAAATGTTCTTAAGTGGTGAATCCTTTTCAGAAGGTTCTTAATTGACTTTGCCCAGATCCATCAGAGGAATCATTATCTATGTCAACTATAGCCTTATGAAACCTCTCAATCTCTTTCTCTCTCTCCCTACTTCTCTTCTCCTTTTCCCTGTCCCTTTTCTTTTCCTGCCTCTCTCCCCTGCTTTCATTTTTAGAGACAGGGTCTTGCTATGTTGCCAAAGCCGGCCTTGAAGACTCAACCAATCCTTCTGCCTTGGCCTCCTCAGCAGCTGGAACTAAAGGCACATGCCACCATGCCCAGCTCTGAATTTCTTAAATAATAAGATTTAAACCTTGACCCACAGGCTGCAGAATAGATTCTGTTATCAGGCATTACAGCAACATTTATATCCTTGTACATCTCTATCAGACCTCTTGGGTGATCAGACGCATTGTCAATGAACAGCCAGCATTTTGAAAGAAATCTTTTTTTTCCGAGCAGGGCTCAAGAGTGGGCTTGGAATAGTCCGTAAACCATGCTACCAACAACCATGCTTTGTTGTTCCATTTAGAGGGCACAGGCATAATTCTTAGGGCCCCAGGATTTTCAGAATGGTCAGTGAGCACAGGCTTTCACTTAAAGTCACCAGCTGCATGAGTTCTGAACAAAAAGCCAGTCTGTCCTTTGAAGCCAGACATTGACTTTTCTCTAGCTATGAAAATCCTAGATGGCATCTTCTTTCAACAGAAGGCTGTTTTGTCTACATTTAAAATCTGGTGTTTAATGTGGCTGCCTTCATCAATGGTCTTAGCTAGATCTTCTGGAAAACTTGCTGCAGCTTCTACATCAGCACTTGCTGCTTTTCCTTGCATTTGTATGTTACAGAGATGGCTTCTTTGCTTAAACCTCATGGAACAACCTCTGTTAGCTGCAAAGGCTTTTGTTTGTTTGTTTGTTTGTTTGTTTTTCTGCAGCTTCCTCACCTCTCTCATCCTTCAAATCACTGAAGAGAGTTTGGGTCTTGCTCTGGATTGGGCTTTGGTTTAAGGGAATGTTGTAGCTGGTTTGATCATCTATCCAGACCACTCAAATGGTCTTCACATCAGCAATAAGGCGGTTTGACTTTTTCACCATCTATGTGTTGCTGGAGTAGCACTTTTGACTTCCTTCAAGAACTTTTCCTTTGCATTCACAACTTGGTGTTTGGTGCACAAGGTCTGTCTCAGCCTTTGACAAGCCTTTCTAATTTAGTTTCACCATTGATAGCTTCTGATTGAAAGTGAGAGATGTGAGACTCTTCCTTTCACTTGACCACTTAAAGGCCACTATAGAATTATTACTAAACTGAAGTTAATTAACTTCAATATCACTGCATATCAGGAACTAGGGAGGCCCAGGAAAGAAAGAGAGATGAGAAATGGCTGCTGGGTAAGCAGTCAGAAAACACACATTTATTGGTTAAGTTCGCTATCTACTATGGGTGTGGTTGTCACCCCAAAACAATTACAACAGTTAACACCAAAGATCATTGATCACAGATTATAATAGACATAGTAATAGTGAAGAAGTTTGAAATATTGTGAGAAATACCAAAATGTGACACAGAGGCATAAAGTCAGTACTGCTTGAAGCAGAGTTGCCACAAAACCTCAATATGTATTGTCTCAAAGTGCAAAAAGCAAAGCATAGCAACAGAGGTATGCTGTAAATCAGGATTATAATAAACAAGAAGGCACTTTTGTAGTGAAAAGTTCTTCCAGAGTAGCCAAAATGAATTCACCCTAAATCTAATAACTATTTCTAATTCTGCACAACTTACTTCTTACTGTAAAGTTTTAGGTTTAAGATGGTTCTAGCAGAAAGTTCCTTATCTTCAATTAGACCAGCAGTGTGAAGCAGTTGCATGAACTCTGAGAATACTCTTTCCTTTGAACCAAAAGTGCCATGTATCTCAAGGTATTAGATTTAAATCAAGTTGCATTATTTTCACTGAAACTAGTTACTTACTGAAAGGCTCAACTGAACAAAGTTATAGATTTTCAATACGAAAGGGTAAGAAAAAAACAAAACAACTCTTTAAAAATTGGCACATAACAATCTTTAACATCAGTACACTTAAAAAAGAAAAAAAGCAGATTCTACCCACCTCGCAGCTTATGGTTACATTAGCATTTGTCTGACTTGGTACATATGGAATCTATCTTTACATGGTAGGCAGCTGCACAGGAACAGTCCAGAGAATATTAAGAAAAAAGAACCCCCCTTTCTATAATCTTGAAGTAAAAAATCATTTTGGAAGTAAATTACTGAGGAATCATAGAGGGCAGCTTAAGAGGAATAGCGAGGAGATGAGAAAAGTTGATAGGGATGGATCTTTCCCATACCCACCCACTGAAACAAATAAGACAAAGAACGTGACAACCCAGAGTGAGTTTAAAGAACAATCACAAACAGTCTCTCAATCATGAACAGCCTCTCGTTCCTATTTTGGCAGGAGAAATACTATCAGTAATCTCTGCCATCTCTCTAAACCTCCTCGGGTTAATTCCTGGAGACAAATCCACAACCTGAGTAGATAATGCCAACTCCTCCTCCCCTGCTTGTCTGTATCCTGCATGTTGCAGAGGAAGCTTGAAGGGGGTGGTGCACCATGATGCAGAAGAGCCTGACCGAACAGGCAGCCTGTCCTCAGTAGGCCCCCGGGAAGTGGTGAAATGTTTTATTAAGCAAGTTGGGAATGGATCTGTCTACAGAGCTGGTTTCTCCAGAGTACACCTAACAGAGCAAACCAGAACAAACAGTAGCATATATTTTAATAGCCACGTTGACTGCTTGATGAGTCAATGAGAAAACTGAAGACAGGGAGGCCATTTTCAAAGGAACTGGAAGGTCCAATGGCTCCGACCAGTTCAGAACCAGTTCAGTTCGGAAGGCTTAATTTAAATTTTGATTCTAAAGGCACTGAAGAATCTGCCCAACCCAGGACAGCTCTCTGGTCTACACCTTGTTCCTGAGAATAGCGCAAAGCTTCACAAGACACTCTAGGGTCACCACATGTGAGCACACCGTGTGGCCCCAAGCCCTCACATCCACCTGATCACGCAACTCTGCCATAAAGTCTAAGAATTCAAGTGCTCTTTCATTTTCCTTCTTCAATAAACCTTTAACAGTGAAGTCTGAGAGCAGCAATGCTTTTGTTTACACATCTGTTCAAACAAAAGATTAAAAAAGAAATCTCTCTTTGGGTAAGAGCCAAACTCTGTAAACACATAAAAAGTCACAAACTTGCTTGTCTTTGCAAAGCAGGGAATCAGGAGTACTATAAAACCATGGCACACTGTAAGTCAGTTCACGTGAATTATACCTGAGAGTCTAAAACAACAAAAGCTTGTGAGGATCGTTGCAGAAGTATGGAAATGCTCAAAGGTTTCTGTCTGGAGATAGAAAATGTTGCCACCAATGCAGTTTCCAATACTCCACACAAACCTAAGGCAGTCATGGGAGTTACCCTGAACTGTCCTCACTCCCCATCTAGAGAAAAGCCAACTGGTTAGAAGACCCACCACAAGTATATGTTCAAGTCAACTTTCCTGTATATGTTTAAAAATGATATTCAAATCTGAAAAAACAAACCCTCAGATTCAAATTCAAAACATTTCTGGAGGGGGAAGGAGATAATAGTTTATAACTGTGGGTCTGCTTTCCTCCTGGAAGGAGGAGTAAGTTATAATCCAGCTAAACTCTATTTTTATATTTTATTTTATTTTATTTTAAAGATGCAGGGTCCGATTCAGAATTAGGTATACAAGTGGACATCGTACAGGTAAAATCTGGGCCTCCCTTTGGTCCCCACTTTGTCTGGTTTGACATCAGGTACCCTTATTGATGCCATCTTCCCCCACCCCACCCCCCCTTCCTGGCAGTATCCTGCTACTGCCAATCCCTTTCTTATAGTATTATGATAAAGTTTAGGGTTCGCTTATGAGTGAGAACATATAGTGCTCTGTTCTTTGTTTCTGTGATAGATCACTGAGGCCAAACTCTATTTTTAATAGTACTTTGCTTTTTGAGCCACAAAAGGACTTTATATTGGCTGTCCTGAGTCTACTTTTTATCCACACCAGTGAAAGTGCCCCTTCAAAGAAACACAAATCAAATTAAATCTAAGAGAAGAACTTGTGGGAATTCAGCACCCCTTAGATGATCATCATTTCAAGATGATCTTCCATCCATCATGGCACAAAGTGACAGTGCTGAGAGAGCAGACGCACACCATGGGATACGTGCCACAAACAGAAATGCACGAGCTCCATCTCCCTGGGGTCTGTCAACTCGGAAGCTCTGCCATTCGTGGCCACAGCGTTGGCAAAGAGCCTGGAGGGACTGTGGCAACTTCCTTCACCAAAGCCCGCAGATGTGCAGCGGGGAATTTTCACCAATACCCTCAGGTCTCCATGGGAGGGCGGTTGGGGAGCAGATCCCTCTAAAACGCAGGCAGACAAAGACTAGCGCAGGGCCGGGGCCTTCCCAGTAGCCGTCTGAGCCTGGACTCCGCATCCCAGGCCCTGTGGTCCAGGCCTCACCTGGCCACGTGCTGTGTCGACCTGGGGAGGTTTTGTGTCTTTCTGAGCCTCCTCTGGGGTATAATAGAGGATTTGGGGAGTAGGATCGAGGGGATATGGGTTGGTTATGGATCTGGGGCTCCTACCAGTCCCATGTTTAAAATTCACAAATCTACCAGTTTTCCTAGGATCTCAAGTAAGGAGATGGATAGGTCCATCGCATCTTGTAAGCCCTGACCTCAGTTTCAAATATTTTTATGTGCTGTTTCATTTATATTGCTATTAATATTTTCTCTAAAGACCACCTGAAGACCTCACGTGAAAAACTAGTTAACGGAAGAACGCCTTTCTTGGCAGGCCGTCCCTCCTGCCTGCATTTCCCAGGGGCCAGCTCAGATCCTCAAGGTCCCCTCCATGGCCTCCACGGGGCCAGTTAGGTTGATGTGGTTACAAGACCACCCATGGCTGATGATCTGGGAAAAAACATTTCAAGCCCCAAGCCACAAATGACAGAGACACTGCAGTTAGTTGTAAGTTTTCAAGTGAATTATTTATTAACAATAAAGTGCCGAAATCTGTGATTCACCTTTTTTTAGTAAGTTAGAGTGGATGCCTATAATCACATCACTTTTACTCTGTTTTATTCTGACATGCTTTCTTTAGTTATGCGTGAGAGGAAAGGACATTTTCACACACAGCCAAAAAGAAGCACATCCTGCTGGACCTAATTTAACGATCAGGTGACTCTTTTCATGTGGTCTAAGGCAGCAGTTCTAACACTTTTTGGTCTCAGGACCCCTTTCTACTTTAAAAACTGAGAATCCACATACTCGTTTATATGGATTATTTAAAGTCTCTGTTAACTCAATAAAAATAACAATAAGCCTGTTGCATGTTAACATAAATAACTTTTAAACAAAAAGTAACTATATATTTTCCAAAGCAAAATACCAAAATATTAGTGAGAACAGTGGCTGTGTTTTACAACTTTACAAATATCTTTAGTATCTGGTTTAATCAAAGATAGCTGATTTCTCCTATCTACTTCCATATTCAGTCTGCTGTGACATGTTGTTTTGGTTGAAGTATATGAAAAGAATTGATCTCATAAGACATGCAATTAGGAAAGGGAAAATTATTTTAAGAAACTTTTCAGATAATTATGGGCATTTTTTGATACTATACCACAACTCAAGGTTAATTTCATGAAAAAATCTAAAATCTACCAATAAAACTTTTACATTGTAAAATTAAAATTGCTTGGTGTGTCTTGTACCTTAGGCAAATCTTTCCCCATGTGTGATTTTTAATATCATTCACTGGTCACTTAGAAAATTCTGATTAATAGAGTTATGCAGATCTTCTAAATACTGACATTTAATTATAGTGTTAAAAATTATTTTTGTTATTTTCATAAAATTAGTAAGTACTGTGAAGGTGTCAGTGTCATGGCGGCAGATACAAGCTTTTCAGTATTTAAATTTTTACTTAGAAGCTTGAATTGTATCATTTATCCACTGTTTTCCTCAAAGTGACATACTCACTACGTTCATTTCTGAGAAAGTGCAAAATACCCACTTCTGAAAAGCCAGAGTTTGTCTGTCAGTCATTCTCTCAAGTCCATCTGGTGTTCCACCACCAAGTGGCCTGTTCAGTGTGCGGCCACAACCGTTGCACAAGTGCACCATGCACACTTCCCATTTCATCACACAGAATACAAAAAAGATGGGCACTGAAGGGCTGAGATTTGCGAAAATTAATTTTTACTGCTTCATTCAGAATGTTCATCACTGAAACTTGTTTTCTTTTCCTGCAAGTGTGTGGTAGTGAAGATTTAGTAACTACCAGTACGGTTTAGGGCCACTATTTGATTCCTGCTGAGCTGCCAGCAGGTTTTCCACCACTGCTTTGCACCATTAATGTAAATGTCAACAAGTGAACAAGGCACTTGGTATTATTCTGAAAATAGTTCTGACTTTGCAGACTCCCCTGGAAGTCTTGGAAATCCATGGACCACACTCTGAGAACTGCCAGTCTATGCGACACTGGCCTGTCTTCACTCAACATGTACTCGATACCTCCATGTTGGCAAATCTGACCATAGTGATGTAGGGTGGATTCGGGCTTCACCCAGCTTTATGTCCGCACACATAAAATGGATCCCTCCCTGTTGAGTGAAACGAGAACAGTCTTTCTGTCTAGAATAATGATGATACCTCCCTGATCCAGCCTGGCCTTCTTCACCAGAAAATGGTTAGATATTTGACACATCTTGAGAATCACCTGTCAGAGTGTAACCTCTAACGTCTCAGTCTGCCCAGGTCACTTTAGCATCTATTCATTATTTTCCTAGACGCAAGGCCTTCGTGATTTGGCCCCAACACCCCATGCAGCTTTAGTGTTCTCTGCTGTCCAACATGAGTCTGTCTGGTCAGGCCAGTCTTCTCACTAGCTGTCAAACGTATCAGCACACTCATTCCTGGCTCCAAACCTCCCCATCCTGGCTCCTCACCCAGTGTTGTCCTAACCATGCTCGAAGGACGAGCTTCATGAGACTTTCCTTGCATAATTTTTTCTTGCATCATTATTTCAATTTCTCATTTGACAGCTTTATTACACAAATGGAATCTACCTTGATTTAAGACTTCATGTTATCATATATATCATATCAAACCAAGCACAGCCAATAATGCTGCATGTAGGTCAAAGATTCTAATTTAATCTACAAAAAAAAACAAAAAAACAAAAAAACCAAAATCTAGGAGATCTTTGAATAGGTAGAACCTCTGTATTGACTGAAACTATTTTAATTATTTAGGTCTTATCTATTTAACTAGACCATATACTCCTCTAATCCAGAGAG